>NW_003314432.1:20117-149500 GCF_000143415.4 Selaginella moellendorffii | reverse complement strand
CAAGCAAGTTAGCTTCTCAATATAGTCCCCAAGCTTTATTTTCCTTTGCTAAAAATGTCAAAGTTTGGTGTAAGCATTCTCTATGTCATAGTGAAGGGTAAAACGTAAATGGAAAGCAACCTCAAACTCATCCATCTTAAACACTAATGGTTTTTTATCCGCAACACAAAACCCTTTAAGCCAATTCCACCACCGAAGACCCGCATCACACAAAACTATTGGAATAGCCACTAAAGCCTCTACATTTGGAATTCTTCTAGCAGCCAAGAACTTCTTCACATTAGCTAGTCAAACTAGACATCCACACCACCATCACTGAAAAAAGTTGGAATCTTGAGTCGATCCACCAAGGAAGGTTTACTTGGAGTGCCACCACAACCAGCCTCGAATGCCTCAACATGCTCACGCAAGGTACTCATCATGCCATACATTTTATCTTGCATCTTTTGCTAATTTTTATTAAGGGCTTGCAGCTCGTGAACAACATCTTCCATAGTCCAAACCTTTGCAGCTCTATTGGCACCATCATTGGCACCACCATCGACAATAGGATTCCAACGTTCAACTTGGTCAGCCATCACAACCAACACCTCTTATACCAATGTTATGACCCAACACAAAAAATCAATAATCTAGTCTTTCTAGACTAAATTACACCTCCTCTTCCCCAAGCTACCTCAAAAGCTCCTTTACACCATCACTCTTCAATTCCTTACCCTTGAACCTCCCTTTGACTGATGTTGACCATGTGGTCAAAGCTGGCACCTAACAAATTGCCACACTTTGTTGTAATATATCTCCAACATTAGCATTCAAAACATTAAAGTCTTCTACCATACCTTTGATCTCCATCCCCAAACACAAGCATGCTTACTATAGTAGTTTCCATGATCATTATAACCATCTAAAGTAATTGCCATTTGCTCTTCAAATCTCTAGGTTGAGATAAGCCATCCATATCTCTTCTCCAATGCCCTATAAAAAAGGATTGTAACACCTAAAGAAAAATAGAATCAAATGTGAGTAGAGTGTTACCTTTCAGCCACTGCTTGCACCTTGTCCAGGTCCGCAAGACACAACCAATAAGCCATGCGTTTGATTCACATGTAGCTACTATTTGGTGACGCTGCTACAAGCCTTTCAAAGTCGTCCATGGTCTCTGGAGGCTGGTCCTTCTGTAATAACTTCTCTTTTGCTGCAGCCTCCCTGTTGAGAAGCAGGACATGAGAAGAGTAAATATAAACAAGAAGTAACTCTGCTCTTTCAAGTCAATTGGCACTGTATCCTCAACGTCTTTGTTGAGAGTGGATCAACATGCATAGCTGTGGGAATCGTTTTGATGCCAGATCCACCTCCCTCATGAGCACATTTGTGTTCGAAGGCTCTTCATTTATAGCTTCTTCCTCCATCGGCTCGATGCCATCCTCAAGGGTCAGATATGACGCTTTCATTCCAAGAGATATACGTTTGGTTTCCCCATCAACCTGTAGAGGGAAATCATAACCCTGTGGTTTTACTAAAGCTTTCCTTCTCACCTTTAGAATCTTTACTTGAACCCATTGGCCGACTTTGTAAAGTGTTGACAAGTCTTGAATAAAATCGTAAGACACTTCAGCGACATGACACAAGCAACCTGGAGCACAGACTAAGAACTTGAAACCAAGATAGAGAGAGAGTTTACCACATCGCTCTCGGCAAGGCTGATGAAGATCCCAAATGCTTCAATGTTGTGTATGCGGCCACTAACGATCTCTCCAGCACCAAACTTCTTCCAGCCACTTGAATCTTGTGATGTTGTTGCCGCCAAAGACATTTCAATGTGCCCAGACAATGGCTCGATGCTTAAAATTCTGACGAAGAAGAAGATATCAGCAAACACTTCCATACGGAGAAAAGTTCATACCTTCCCGATATCAGGGTTTTGTACAAACGAGTTCGATAGGTTCTTCAGTTGAATTCTAGCTTCAAGTGAAGGTGCCAGGACCACAAAACAACCTTTCTCCGTCACATTCTTGACAAAACCCTGCAACACAAAAACAAGTCACGTCCACAGCATGCAAGGTTTCTGCTTACTTGCACTTCATATCTTAGGCGGATTGCTGGGAGATGGCAAGGGCAGGGCGTAAACAAACCCAGGCAGAGACAGAACCTCCGCCGGAGCTGGAGCCTCCAATTGACAATACGAGCATTGGATGCAGAGTCAAAAAAATTTAATGCAAATCTCGGAAGTTACCTTTCAAGTGTGTGATAGCTTGGAAGGGACTCAAAACCACCACGTCCACCAACTTACTGAAAGTTCCAAGCCCATCTTTCCCCTCCCTGGTCGTTTTAAATCCAAGACCTTACAAACTGTCCCTCTGTAAATAAACTGGCTGGGTCATCAATCCATGGATCGTTACATGAACTTTTCCGAAACTTTCCCATCTGCTTTGCACAGTATGTCCGCCAACACCAGCAAAAACTCGTGTGATTCGTCGGCCTAACAGGTCGCCTTTCTTGAATTGTTTGTCACTTGTTTTCGGGTGTAGAGACAAATCCACTTGCTTCCTTTCGTGGTTCACACTTCTTATATGGCACTGGAACGGGTCACCGACTTTGAAGCGCTCTTTAAAACGTTCAAGCTCCGAGGGATCGTCAGACGTGTCCAGTATAAAAAGGCAGCCTTTAAGATGGGGTGAGAGGACTAGCCATGCCCAGTTGTCCTTTACTTCTTGAACGTATCTGATAACCGACTGTTCAATGGTTACGGTCTCGAAAGTAATCACTGAGCATGCAGCATCGTTTCCTGCAAGTCATGATAAGTAAGCTAATTCAAAGGGCCACCATACAGACATGCAAGCTCAGATGGACGTAGAGATAAATCCAAAGTGGCAGCATTTCTGTGCTTTCTGCTGGTTTTACGTTTTGAAAGGATTTTAGCTCGAACAGTCTGCCCAACACTGTATTTTCTCAATGGGTTCCCTTCTTCATAATGATCAAGACATTTGAGGAGTTAAAAGACAGACTGGAAAACAAAAACGAACCTCTGTAATGTGCACATTCCCACGTAAGGAGCAGTGGCTGTCCATGGGACAGGGCTTGTCTGCCAGTCCTAGAACTATTGAGTGTTGCAGCCTCCATGAGGCGATTTCTTGGGTGATTTGTGACCTGTGCAGTATGAGAAAGAAGTGACGATTCACAGAAGAATTCTAGAAACATGAAGCTCAATCTTGGAAATGTCATCATGAGCATAGCAGGAAGTTTTGAGCAAGAGGACCTTGGTCTCTTGGAATGCAATGGTCACTGCAAATGCCTAGAATGGGTGTCTTTTGAAAGTGCTTAAGCTGTTGGATTTCATTCCGGCACCTTTTGTGAATGCATTGATCACCACCCATGGCAGATCAAGGATCCTAGCTCAAGCAAGAAACATGTTTCATCAAATCTTATGCAAAACTGTGAGCTCCTGATCACCCATGATCTAACTGTAAACCCAGTAAGGACAATCCAGCAAAACCTTATTAAATCTTTGCAGAACTTACCTTTATCAGTGTCTTAGCCACGCCAGCCTGACAAGCAAGATCCAGGAGAACTGTTGTATCAATCACTACAGCCACTTGATTATATTGTTGCCCATTGCATGGAGAAGAAGCTCAAACTTCTTCTATCACTGTGATACTCTACTATGAGGAGTTCCTTGTTTTCTGTTTATGGACATGCTATAAAGACAAACACATCAGACTACTCAAAAAAAGTGAACTTTTTGACTAGTAATAATGTTCTTAAAGGAAAGTTTGCAAGATTTTAGTATTGCAAGAGTGTAGGACTTCTTTCTTATATTCTTCACTATTTGCTTTAAGATTGCTATAGGAAGAATAAAATTGATAAAAAAAACATTAGTTGAACTCTTTGAGAGATAAACAAGAAGTACATATGAATAAAAAATTGTATTAAAATGAGTACATCATATAAATTTTTTATTTATGTAAAAATTGACAATATCAAAGCAAACCAAACGTTGTTGCATAGTGCAATGCAGAAAATTATATCTATTTGAGTTCGGTTAGGGTTAGTTAGTGTAGATGGTATTGTGTATAATGCCCAACTCTCCACCTGGCAACTCTTATTTTCCTCTAGTGCCCAACTCCTCTAGTGGCTCTTACTTTCCTCCAATGCAACATATCTCCTCCCTCCAACACTCTTCCTGTCCATGTCCTTTCGTGCTCCTCCTGCAACAACTCTCTTCCACATTGTACTTTTGCCAATCCTACTCTTGGATTTTTCAATTTCTTTTAATTTCATCAAATCATTTTTTCTCACCCTCTAGCTCCTCCAAAACCCCTTGTGCATTGAGTCTCCTCCAGCACTCCTCCTATAGCAGCTCTCCAGCTCCTCCAGCACTTCTCCTGCAACAGCTCTCCTCCAACTCCTCTAGCACTCCTCCTACAACAGCTCTCCTCTAGCTCCTCTAGTAGATGGCTATGCCACGGCTAAGGCCAGCCAAGGTAGTGCTAGCCATGGCCGAGACCTTGTGCCACCATGGCTGTGCTTGCTATGGGCCATTGGTGGTGTAACTTTGGCCCTAGCTGTGTGGTTATAGATACCACAGCAACATCATTGGCAATCAAGGTTGCCAGTGGTTGTGGTAAGCTTGGCAAAACATTATCTTTTATGTTGAGAAAGGACCAATTCGCACATTTATTTAGTGAAAAAAAACTTAAGCGACCCACTTTAAAAATTAAGAAAGTACATTGAAAAAATTTGTGTTGCAAAGTAAACTTATAAGGACTTTTGCATTCGCACATGTCTTAGATTTAAGTGGAAAAACACCCTCGGATTCGCACTTAAAAACAATGCACTCGAACACTTAAAATTCACTTAATTCAAATTTTGAAATTTCAAATTCAAATTCAAATGTTTAGAATTATATCCTGGCAAATTTCAAAGCAAACACGAACGCCACTGGCAAAGACAGAGGGAAAACGTGAGGTTCTCTCTAACCTCTTTTGCATCCTCTGGACTGTGCAACTCCTCACAAGGTTCCCCTTCCGCTTGCTCGGGATCACTGTAATCAACAAAGAGGTCCTGGTCCTTGAGCCTTTTCACCTCTTTCCTCCAAGCTTGGATCTCCGCCCGAAGATCAGTCTCCCCAACATCAATCAAGAAATTGTGCAAGATGCAACAACTCTTGATGATGTTAGGAAAGTACTTTGGCTGGATCCTTTGTTTTTGATCCAAGCATCTGAACTTCATTTTAAGAAGTCCAAATGCTTGCTCAATAACAATCCGAGCAAGGTGGTGATGAAGGTTGAAAGCTGCCTTGGATGGTGTCGGGTTCGGAGCTGAGCAACAACCAAAACAAGTGAACAAAAGAAAGTAGAATGAAGAAGACTTACTTGTGTGTGGAATCATCAGATGCTGCTGGAGTTGGTACCCTTTGTCCCCCACTAGGTATGGCTTGATCCTATCACCATATACTAACACCGTGAGCGATGTCAGCAGCTCCCTTGCTACAATCTTGTTCCCGAGGGTTGAATTACGAAAAACCCTCATGTCGTGGACGCGTCCTGAAAGCAAAAAGAACATTTTAGAACCATCCACAACACACAAAGAAACATACCTGGCCACCCAGCGTAGATACTGAGGAACCTCTTCTGGGCATCACAAACGCAAGATGACTGAGTACCGCTGCCTCCGGTCGTAGTAGCTCTCGCCGTCCAGTCTAGTAGTCGATCGCCCCAGCAACATTAGGCAGTCAGGTTCCTATTGGTCATCAAAACTTATAACAATCCAAAAAACATAAGAAAATGTACCTGTCACTTGTCGAAAGCCAGCAGTAACAGCTCGAACCTCCTTGGCGGTTGAAGGAAAATGAATCTTGTACCTGAGACACTTGACAATCGCCACAGTAGTGTCCATGACAATTTCATGAGCTGTGGACTCCCCGATGCCGAACTTGTCCGCCAGATCCAAGTAATCTGTGTTCTTGAAAAACTTGTACAAAGTCACCCCCAGTCGAACATCCACCGGCACCACACTCCTCCAACCGGTATCTTGCTTCCGGATCTCGCTCTCCAGCATGCCACAAATGGTGAAGAAGGTCCTCTTCTCCATCTGAAGTTTCCCCCCACATCGTAATACTCCAAAGAAAACTTACTCTAGGTGGCGACATTTCGAGGCTTCACCCACCACAGGCCGATGCAAAACCTCCTCCCAATCACAGCCCGACGAACCTCAAGTTCACGGTCTTCTTCCTCTGGCAGCGGGGCTCTTGTCATCCGCAATGTGCATTTAAACCCTAAAGCAAAAGGGTGAAAGATGAGATTCCAGCGCTGTGTCTTCGTCATGAGAACATGCTGGCTGCTCCTCCCTCCCCCGCAATCTTCGCGAGATGTTTTTCCCCGAGCGAGATCAATCAGGAGCATGGTCTCAGCATGGTTCCAGTTCTTTCCCCGGGTTCTCTTCGCAGCAGCAGGTGCAGCAAAACCCGAGGTATCCACAAACTGGACAGCCTCGTGGTCGAGCTCCTCCATGTGAGCATCCATCCGGGTCTTGTTCCAGATCGGGGACGCTGTCATCTCCCTCTTCTTCATGACCCTGCCGGGAGCTCTCAATCACTCATGCATGCATGCAACCTAAGAAATGTAAACTCACTGCCATCTCTGGTTCTCAAAGCAGTTGGAACTCCCGGCACGCTGTGCTCCAGGGGAACTCCTCCAGACGTGGCTTGGGCTCCTCCGGGTGCGGCTTGGACTCCTCCCGCTGTGGCTTCGGCTCCTCCCACCGAGGCTTGGCCTCCTCCTGGCGATGATACATGGCCTCCTCCTCCCGAAGAAGAACCGCCTAGGGTAGAACCATGGCCTCCTCCTCCCGGGGCACCCCCTCCTCGAGCCGCCTCAGAACCATGGCCTAATCCTCCCGGGGCCAGATTCAGAGATCCGCGGCCAACCCCGGCCACCCCGCTCCCTCCTACCACTCCATGGCCACCTCCCTCCATGGGCACCTCTTCCTCCTGTTGCTGTTTATGGCGACTTCCTCCTCTTCCAACCCTAAACCTGCTTCCTCCACCTCCTCAGGTTCTCCTCATAAATCTCCGCGGCTGCTGCCATGTTTTAATTCTCGGGCCGGGCCGCGAGATCAGATCTTCTTCGCAGGCACGCCAAACCCTAACTTAAGAATCTTCTCGAATATTTCCGGAATAATTTTTAACAACTTCCCTTAAAATAAAACTAGCGCAAAATATTTTGGGCACATTGAATTTTCAAGCATTTTAGCATCAAGAGTAAGCATTTTAATATTAATTTTAAAATAATCAGTTGAAAGTTATAGCTGTAAGCTCTAGAAAGCAAGGATTTGTAATTAATCAAAACTGGCTTCTTTTATTCTGCAAGTCTGAAATGAAAGCAAATGTCTGCATGGAAAGTTCCAAGAGATTCTAAATTCATCATCCTGGAGATGGAACATAAGATATCCATAATTAAAAGTTACAACATCTACTTGAAAGCTTGATATCGAGGGAGGGTGTTCTAGCATAACCCATTTGGTTTTAAATCGAAGGACCAGGATAAAAACAGAAGTGTTCAAAGGATTGCTTTTTCTTCTAGATTTCCTGTCCAAGTTTTAACTAGTGAAGTTCTATAGAATCTTAGATTTTTTCAGTGACTTACTATAAAGTGGCAAGAAGAAATTGAAGAGAGGTGGTGGAAGTTTATTGAGGACCCAAGCAACTTTATTCTGCTCAACATGGATATTGAGTTCAGAGTCATCACCTTTGGAACACATCAAAGGCAGCCTGGTGGTTCTTCTTGCAGAGGAACTTTTTGCATGCTCTCTTTTGATCACAAAGCATTTAATGTTAAGAAATTGCTAAAAGAGAGAAAGAAATGCAAAATCTAAGATATAATAGTTTTAGGCCATTTGACCAAAGCAATGCTGATAAGTGAGATCTGTGAATTTTAGATTCCTGTTGTGCATACTTGAAAATTTGAGAGTTAAGAAATCCAGAGCAAGAAAGAGCCAGACCATATAAAGTGAAAAAGAGTTGAACTTTTATAAAGCTTTGACGAAGGCAACATAGATACGTGAGATCTGGTGACTCTTTAATTTTCAAACCCGCAGGGAGAACAGAGGTAAGATTCCTTCCAAACCATGAAGAAAAATCACAAATGCATGGCTTGCACTCTCCTGCTCTTGCTTTTGGTTGTGCCTGCCATTGTTACTGCCAGTGTTTTTCTAGCCCGCCATCACCACCACCGCTCAGCCAAACAAAACCCACCAAGCGAAGAAGCTCTGGAAGTGTGGGACGAAGTCTCCAAGCTCTCACAGCATGATCCCAAGTGTCTGGCACTCTTCATCTCCCGCTCACCACAATCTCCACCAAAACCTATAGATGCCTGCCTCCATCCCCAGCTGGAAGCCATCCCCAAACTTCCAACACTTGAGCCCTCCTCGGACTCCAAAGCTTGGGGCCCAGTGTACAAGGAAGACACCACCTCTGCTAACAAACACCATATGGTTGTGTTCTGGGGCACCTCCACCCAGGCAAACATGTGTGTCAATTGGATCCTGTTTGGAGAGCTACCATGGACGTTGCTTACAAGTCTGAGCTCTTGCCTCTCCACCTATTCCAACCAGACCTCAACTACGTCTCCCAAGGTGTGAGCTACACACACCAAGTTGTGGAGGTGAGTCCAAACGCATCGCTTCTACTCATTGGGTGCCAGACTCACAGTTCTCAGCTTTAGTGGACCTGCTGCTGTTGTTGCTGTCAGCAGCCTGGGAGCTAGAGGCTCACTGCAGTTGTGGTCCTTTCAGCTCTCTTAGGAGATGATTCAAAACATGGCTGTGATTGGAAATGGGTGGGATTCCATGTTCACGGCATCATGGGACAACATTGGCACGGCTTGTTTGGTGTAGCACCAGGGAGCATCGGACAGTGGCTTGTTCAGTGAGTGATGGGAGCTCCTTCCAGGCACACAGCCTGAATGGGATTCTCAATAAACTATAGATAGGAGACAAGTCTACGTGCTTAGTGCATTAGAGAGCAAGTGTGTGCTAGAAAAAATTACTGTGCATCTGTGAGGTGTTTGTGACTGGCAATAAACAGCCATCCTGGATTTGCTAGAATGCAAACACATGCCTGAAGAACCATCACAATGTTAGTCATTTTTTAAAAAAAACCAAAGCTCACTGGATTCTATTGTATTGATCACGATGCCATTGATCAGATTCACTGGACTGGAGAAACATCACAAGGCACCTTGGATTCACTTGAATGTTAGAGTACCTGGAGAAGCAGCACATTGTTTTTTTCTTCTGAGCAATACCTGTATCGTTAAGAAATTCTGAATACTCTCTTGCATTTTAGACATATTTGATAGAGCAAACCAGTGACCTCATCAATCTCTGCTGCTTGTGGGTGAAGGCTGACCCTACAAGATCTTCGTCCCTGTCCCTCGCACTGACCTTCTCACCTGGCTGCTACATACATGTGACTGATCCCAAACTCCTGGTGGATGGCCTTAAGATCTTCTGGCTGGTGATGCTGCTGCTGCTGCTGCTGCTGTGATTCCAACTCTCTCTCTCTCCAGCCACTACTGTCATTTATCAGATACCAATATGTAGTGGTGCTCAAATTTTGTATCCTGGATCCACATGAGAATGACGTGATAGCAAAGAGCAAGACTTACCTGTAGCATTAAGTCGACTCTACCATTAGGACTTCTAGATAGCCTTTCTGTCACCATACTACCATAAAAAACTGTGACAAAACCATACCCCAACCAAAGAATTTCCTCTAGCTTTGACAACAAAACTTACAAAGAACTATGATTACCTGTATCCCAAGATATTCATTGACTTTCTCCAAAAAGAATAGATATTAGAGGTTCCACTCTGTAATCAGGATGAAAGGATAAATGTAAACACTGGTCACACAGAAGTATATTGATACCTATAGGTGAGAGGATCATATGGGTGAAATATGTTCATCATTTGCCTGCATGCTGGCTTTTTTTCTTCAATGCCTTCATCTTCCCAGTACTCATGACCTGTTCTTATGCAAACACATTCAAACGACATTGCAAAGACCATAAATCATACACATACCCGTTCCAAAGTATACATTCTGGAGACTCAGAAACAGTGGCGATTCAACTGTGAAAAATGTGAGAACGAAACTTGGAAGAATCAAGGAGCTCACTCTCTTTGTTTTGTTCCCAATGCTGCACAGTGATACGAGAGAGAGTCAAACATGAAACCCTCATATATGAACAGCCATAACATAAATACATAAGCGCTCCTGGAAAAATGCATTAAAAAAGCTGGTTTACCCTAAAAGAAAAACGTTCCACCCTCAACTGTTTTTTCCCACATGTCTTCATCTCCACCATTAAGCTCGTAAAGAATTTCGATTGAATATGTCACCCTTGCTCTTTTAAATATAGAAGGATGATGACCGATTTGGTCGGGGTTTTTGAAAATTACTTAAGAATCCTCTAAATTTGCCTTTTTTTTTCTTGCGAATCCCCATAAAAAATAAGGGTAAGTACATTACTTTAGCTTAAGTTATTGTGCAAATAGGGAAAACGTAAATTTTGAACTTTAATTTTCGGGTACTCTTGGTCCAGAGCTAAACTCTTATAAACATCTCTAAACATGCTCATTTAATTAACCACCAATGAACGGCAAAGATATCTTACTCCCCCACTAACTTTCTTTTGAAAATAAAAAACTAAAAGCAAAGAAGATATTATCAAACACTATTTTTTCAATGTTTGTTTTTTTTCTTATTTTCTACTATTAACTTACAACTCAATCACACAATATTTGGAGCTGGAAGAATTGAATCCAACTTAATTTCAGCAAACTGATGAGGATGGACAATTTTTATTTTCATTTTCACTTCTTAATTTAAATTTCTTAATTTGTTTCTACTCTTCTTATACACACTTCTTCGGTGTATTTGGCCCATTATATTTAACTGAAACACATGTACATGAACACTAGTACACTACGTACTAAGCCTATGATACACACTTGTTGCTAATTCTCAATGATTTGTGTGTCTGCTGGTTGATACACACACACACTGTGTAGGGCTAGCTCCATCCACAAGAGAGCCTTGAGGTTGGGCACCAGAGGCTGGAAGAAGTTGTCACAGAGAGAGCAAGCAGGTCACCACTCACGACAAGCTCAAAAAATCTGGAAGGAAGACGTCGCCAAGGAACTGTTGAGTACGTCACAAGAAACAAATGCTGTCGTCACCAGCTTCCACACGTCTTCAACGTGCTCTAGGAGCACAAACCCAAAGTTGGGTACTGGCAAGTCTTCATACTAGGGCACTCCGTTTTGGGGCACCTGTTGGCAGGTTTAGTCAGCATTCCCCGATTCTGCTACCAAAAAGAAATTTAAATTTAAGACTCCTTTTGCATAGTTTTAACTTTTAAATGTTAATTTTTTCTCCGTGAAGTTCAGGTTGACAGCAGTACTTTGACAAGGCATGCTCACTCAGCGGCCCATGTTTCTGCTTGACTCACGGAGGGTTTAAAACCAGGGATAACTGCAAGAAAGAGCACTGACATGTTTTCAAAAGTAGTTGTCACAGGAACATCTGCCATCCTGGAACACATGAACCCGACTGGCATCTTTGCAGATGATTAGCCTTTTTTCCAGCTTAGAGATGAGAGCAGTGGCCGCATGGCAATCGTCACAAACTCGGAGATTTTTCACAATTCTGATGGTCTCCTTCTGGTGCGAGTTCACCAGAGCACACCCCAGCGCAAGCTTCTCACTGTGGCCGCACAGGTGATCCTCTTTCTCTTCCTCGGGTATGTCTTTTAGAACGTTGATCACATCACTCGCGTACCCCTCCTCTTTCATTCTCAGCAACAATTGCTTGAGCTTCGCCGCAATCTCGTCGCTCTGTGAGTGACTCCTATCCCCGACAGAAAAAGAATGCACTTTTCCTGAGCTAACATCCGTCCACCAGCTTCTCCCGGGCTCCCTGAAGCTGCCTTCACCTCTCATTCTCTCCACAACAGTAGCCCTTTCACTGAGCATCCCCAGGTTTCCAAATATATTGGCCATCAATGCGTAGGGCGTGTCGCTCTTGGGATCCATCTCCACAAGACGCTCAAACGCGAGTTTGCCGATCGTGTAATTCTTCCACTTCCGGCAGGCTCCGAGCAGGGACGTCCAAACCACTGCATCCGGTTCAAAAGGCATGGCTCTGAGAACTCTCACAGCTTCGTCGAGGAGGTTAGCTCGCCCGAGCATATCGATCAGGCACACATAATGCTCCAGACGTGGCTTGACTCCATACTGCTTGGGCATTTCATCCAGAAGCTGCCTTCCTTTCCCGACCAGACCACCATGGCTGCAAGCGTTCAACACCGAGACAAAACTCACATCGTCAGCTTTACAGCCCTCCTCCTGAGTCATGGAATAGAAACGCTCCAAGGCCTCGATCGATCGGCCCTGGAGAGTGTAAGCCTGTATGAGCGAGTTCCAGAGACCCGTGTCGTCCCGAGCTCGGCACTCGTCAAACGCTTCCTGAGCAGAATCAACATCGCCGCATTTGCCGTAGAAGCTCACCAGGCTGGAGCCCAGAACTGGATTGTTTTTCAGCAGCCCTTTATGCTTCGCCAGCTGGTGAATCTCCCTCCCGAGCTTGATCGCCATCACACTCCCGCAAGCAACAAGGACGCAGGTGTAGGTGCAAGCATCAGCTTGAATGGTGTTATCAGCTCTCAGGGCAGAGTAGTACTCCAGAGCAAGTTCAGCTCGCCCGTTCGTGTTGCAGCCCTGGATGATCGCGGTGTAGGACACAACACTCCGAGTTCCCATGGAGTGGAAAATCTTGCGAGCCTCCTCAAGCTCGCCACACTTGCAGTACATGTCTACCAGGCAATTCGCCACGAACAGATCTAGCTGTTTCTTCTCCTTGCTCAGCATTGAATGGATCTCCATCCCAATGCGTAGAGCTCTCTCCCTCTTCTCACTGGATTCGGTAGCAAGTGTGGAGCAGGCGCTGATCGCCACGACATGAATCCGATCGTCGGGTTGAATGGTGTTATCAGCTCTCAGGGCAGAGTAGTACTCCAGAGCAAGCTCAGCTCGCCCGTTCGTGTTGCAGCCCTGGATGATCGCGGTGTAGGACACAACACTCCGAGTTCCCATGGAGTGGAAAATCTTGCAAGCCTCCTCAAGCTCGCCACACTTGCAGTACATGTCTACCAGGCAATTCGCCACGAACAGATCTAGCTGTTTCTTCTCCTTGCTCAGCATTGAATGGATCTCCATCCCGATGCGTAGAGCTCTCTCCCTCTTCCCGCTGGATTCGGTAGCAAGTGTGGAGCAGGCGCTGATCACCGTGACATGTGTCCAATCGTCGGGTTGAATGGTGTTATCAGCTCTCAGGGCAGAGTAGTACTCAAGAGCAAGTTCAGCTTGCCCGTTCGAGCCGCAGCCCTGGATAATCGCGTTGTAGGACACAACACTCCGAGTTCCCATGGAGTGGAAAATCTTGCGAGCCTCCTCAAGCTCGCCACACTTGCAGTACATGTCTACCAGGCAAGTCGCCACGAACAGATCTAGCTGTTTCTTCTCCTTGCTCAGCATTGAATGGATCTCCATCCCGATGCGTAGAGCTCTCTCCCTCTTCTCGCTGGATTCGGTAGCAAGTCTGGAGCAGGCGCTGATCACCGCGACATGTGTCCGATCGTTGGGTTGAATGGTGGTACAAGCTCTCAGGGCAGAGTAGTACTCCAGAGCAAGTTCAGCTTGCCCGTTCGAGCCGCAGCCCTGGATGATCGCGTTGTAGGACACAACACTCCGAGTTCCCATGGAGTGGAAAATCTTGCGAGCCTCCTCAAGCTCGCCACACTTGCAGTACATGTCTACCAGGCAAGTCGCCACGAACAGATCTAGCTGTTTCTTCTCCTTGCTCAGCATTGAATGGATCTCCATCCCGATGCGTAGAGCTCTCTCCCTCTTCTCGCTGGATTCGGTAGCAAGTGTGGAGCAGGTGCTGATCACCGCGACATGAGTCCGATTGTTGGGTTGAATGGTGGTACAAGCTCTCAAGGCAGAGTAGTACTCCAGAGCAAGTTCAGCTCGCCCGTTCGTGTTGCAGCCCTGGATGATCGCGGTGTAGGACACAACACTCCGAGTTCCCATGGAGTGGAAAATCTTGCGAGCCTCCTCAAGCTCGCCACACTTGCAGTACATGTCTACCAGGCAAGTCGCCACGAACAGATCTAGCTGTTTCTTCTCCTTGCTCAGCATTGAATGGATCTCCATCCCGATGCGTAGAGCTCTCTCCCTCTTCTCGCTGGATTCGGTAGCAAGTCTGGAGCAGGCGCTGATCACCGCAACATGTGTCCGATCGTTGGGTTGAATGGTGGTACAAGCTCTCAGGGCAGAGTAGTACTCCAGAGCAAGTTCAGCTTGCCCGTTCGAGCCGCAGCCCTGGATAATCGCGTTGTAGGACACAACACTCCGAGTTCCCATGGAGTGGAAAATCTTGCGAGCCTCCTCAAGCTCGCCACACTTGCAGTACATGTCTACCAGGCAAGTCGCCACGAACAGATCTAGCTGTTTCTTCTCCTTGCTCAGCATTGAATGGATCTCCATCCCGATGCGTAGAGCTCTCTCCCTCTTCTCGCTGGATTCGGTAGCAAGTCTGGAGCAGGCGCTGATCACCGCGACATGTGTCCGATCGTTGGGTTGAATGGTGGTACAAGCTCTCAGGGCAGAGTAGTACTCCAGAGCAAGTTCAGCTTGCCCGTTCGAGCCGCAGCCCTGGATGATCGCGTTGTAGGACACAACACTCCGAGTTCCCATGGAGTGGAAAATCTTGCGAGCCTCCTCAAGCTCGCCACACTTGCAGTACATGTCTACCAGGCAAGTCGCCACGAACAGATCTAGCTGTTTCTTCTCCTTGCTCAGCATTGAATGGATCTCCATCCCGATGCGTAGAGCTCTCTCCCTCTTCTCGCTGGATTCGGTAGCAAGTGTGGAGCAGGTGCTGATCACCGCGACATGAGTCCGATTGTTGGGTTGAATGGTGGTACAAGCTCTCAAGGCAGAGTAGTACTCCAGAGCAAGTTCAGCTCGCCCGTTCGTGTTGCAGCCCTGGATGATCGCGGTGTAGGACACAACACTCCGAGTTCCCATGGAGTGGAAAATCTTGCGAGCCTCCTCAAGCTCGCCACACTTGCAGTACATGTCTACCAGGCAAGTCGCCACGAACAGATCTAGCTGTTTCTTCTCCTTGCTCAGCATTGAATGGATCTCCATCCCGATGCGTAGAGCTCTCTCCCTCTTCTCGCTGGATTCGGTAGCAAGTCTGGAGCAGGCGCTGATCACCGCAACATGTGTCCGATCGTTGGGTTGAATGGTGGTACAAGCTCTCAGGGCAGAGTAGTACTCCAGAGCAAGTTCAGCTTGCCCGTTCGAGCCGCAGCCCTGGATGATCGCGTTGTAGGACGCAACACTCCGGGTTCCCATGGAGTCGAAAATCTTGCGAGCCTCCTTAAGCTCGCCACACTTGCAGTACATATCGATCAATCCCGTCAACAAGTAGATGTTGCTTTTGTGCTCATCACTCTTGAGCACAGCTTCATGGGCTTGTTTTCCCAAAGAAAGGGATCTGCTCTCAGCTGAGTCTCTCACGCGGTGTATCAGCCTCCCTAAACTCACCGGTTCATCACCAGCTACAGGTGGGGTATGTGGAGATTTGTAGCGGGCCGTGGTGGCCTTACCTACAGCTGGGTCAGCGAGCGCCTCGAGTTTTGCAGAGACCCAGGTCGGTGTTTTCCTGTTGGCGATCCAGAGGCTCTCTCCGGTAGAAACATGTTTGAAATCCGGGTAGGACTCTGAGAAGAACTTGTTTTTCTTCTTGAACCTGTTGTCCCACCAGAAAGTGGGATCCCTGAAAAACGTTTTCCACTCCATGAGATTGTTGAGAAATGACACACACCACACAAACCCTAGCGCCGCACACATACCCTAGAAATCCCGATTTGTTATTGCAGTAGTAAAATGCTCGTGATTTCTGTTTTTTTCTTTTTCTAATTCTTTTCCTTTTTAAACTTTACAATGTCACAGCTTAACTGCAGCAGCTTAGATGTTTATTGTTAAAAAAAAATCTCTTTGATATATATAGAAAGTGAGCCAGCAGCAATCAGTTGCTCAAGAGCTGAAGAATCTTCAGTTCAATATCGTCTTCAGTTCTTCAATATAATCTGCTAACTAAAAGATATCGATACACTCAATATGCAAAAATAAACCACACTCTACACAAATTAATCATGGGGCCACGTGGCCAGAAGCCTCAGGGCACCAGTTTCATGCAGAACACTTTCACAAATGACTCTCGCCCGGGGCCCATGCACAGGAGTCCTCGGGCGGTGGTAAAACCTCACAAGGCCTCACGTACTTATATTCACCCAGGGCTTCTGGCTGCTCTGCAACATACCTTACCACACCAAACTCTTCGCACATGAAGCCACGCACGGAGGAAAAAACCACACGTGGCCTCACGTGCTTACATTCAGTCCTTATATGTGTTCTTGGCCTCGCTCAGTTCATCTCCTTTGTTGTCCACCTGCACTTCTTTACTTCATGTTTTTGCTTGCATGCTTCGATTGACATCTTCAGATTTTCAAGCGAACGATTGTGGCATACTGTGGCTACGTTTTTCGGCAGAGCTTGGAGGTGCTGAAAGCGGCATTAAGTTCGTGGAGGATTGATCTTGATTTGGATTGTATGGATCTCCATAAATTTTGAAACTTGAGTTTATTTTTCTTCCTTTTCTTCTGTGTTGCCAAAATAACTGGTGTCAAACTTGCTTTTGCAGACTATCTCTAGTACTTCTGGATGCGATCAAGGCCTGCTGCTCATTGCTTCAAAGGAGGAGATGATAATTGATCCCCAAAGAGCGAGCTCGATGGTTTTGTTGCTTTCATCAAGTTATCATTCCACTGCGATCTGAAACACCACATCGTCCACTGTACTTTCACAGGTTTCGAGACAGGTACCTGGGAAAGGTGTATTCCATTGTTGTTCCTCAGGACCTGGACTTGTTTTGCCGCCTCGTGTGAGCTGATCAAGATGAGGGAGAAGCTTGCGATGGCGGAGGCTCGGGCTCGAGCAAGGTTGCAGATGCAGTATGAGGATGATTTCTTCTACAACTATGATGAGTGGGACAGCTTTGTGGATCTTTCCACATTGAGATCGTCGAGCGGAGAGTGTTGTAGCATAAGTTATCTCCTGGAGAAATGGTCCTGGCTCAAGGAGCAGTTTGCACGTATCCGCATGTCAAGATTGTTGGAGAGCTCAACTGGAAGATGGAAAAAGGCCAAGGTGACTCATGGGGTTTCAAAACCTGCACTCGGCTTGGTAAGGTTTGGTGAGTTAAATAAGTATGATGAGTTTGAAGAGACAATCGCAAAAAGGAAAAAAGGGGGGGACGTCTAGACGTGAAGCGTGCTAGCTCTCCTGAATGGCTTCAAAGAGGTGAGGTGTCTTAAAGAGGAGATGATAGAGCTGAGCATGGAGCTGAACTTGGCTTGTGCTCCTTCTTGTAAGAGCTAACTAGCTAGCAAAAACAGAGGAGACGGTGAAGAGGATGCCTCTTGAACTCCAAGAGAACAACAGACCTTTTTTTTTAAGGAGGGGAGAAGCTGCTAGCAGCTCAGAAGTAGGAGCAGTGGAGCAAGAGGTTAGGGCTGATGTCATCCTTGTGCGCCAAGACTGCTGGGTGGTTCGGGGCTTGGTTAAAGTAGGCAACCGGGTGAGAGCAATCCGAGGCTTGAGGTATGACTTGTCTTTTCTACCTGGTGGAACTCCATCTGAGCATTCCTACTTCCCTCTTTTAAGCTGCTACATCACGTTTTTACTCTTAGCTCGTGTTAACTCTTAACTCACATTATACTCTAATTTCACAATAACTCGTATTTTCACTCTAATTAATTCTTATTTTTCCTCCCTCTACATAAAACTTACTCCCTCATATCCCTAAACCTCAGGATCATATGAGCATATAAATAATGTGGGATTCATAATTTAATAACACCTCACTCCTACTCTTGTGGGCTCCATAAATACACATTAAAAAATTTTTATTTATTATTATTAAAAAGTTAGTGTATTCCAATCTTGTTGAGTTTATCTATATCTATCATAGAATATATGGTAGAATCCTTACATCAATCCGTTCACACACAATATCGAGCTAACCGCTTCACATGGATCTTCTCTTGACGTTGTGCATTGAGTGTCACCACATAGATTTGTGGACCAACTTGTTGGACGATGTGATAAGGACCTACGCAGCAAAAACCTTGGATCCGCAACACCCGATAACTCACCAACACTTGATCACCAACAACATATGTAGAAACTTTAGAAACTCCAGCAGGTGCAAAGTCTGGGCAAAAGTAGAGTGGAATTCAGTTATTCAGAATGTGCCACACCCAGGAATTCAATCCAAAGCTCTTCTCTTCAAAGTGCTTGTGTCAGGTTTATATCCACGAAACCAGAGCTGGCACCTCCTCTTCAGAGCTTAGCTGCAGAAGATCTTGCCTAAACAGAGTGGTAACTAGAAACAAGGAATCGATTGGCATTGCTCCTCTCAACACAAAGAAAGTCCAGGATGGAATAGCAAAAGAGATGTTGAAGATATGGAAGTCACACTCCTACCCAGGTTAAGTCAGAAAGAACCAGACCATCTGACAGAGGCATTAGCTGATTGCTTGTTCTTCAACGTAGTGCATAAGAACAGTAATCAACAGTATATAGGTGACTGTTCAGCTCCAGGCTTGGGTAGAGGTTTTTGGCCTAGGTGGCATAGAAATGTGGGAGCTTCGATCAAAAACTTATTGGATCTACAAAGAGCTAGCAAGCCATCACTTACAGCAAAGTTCTTGTTGGGATCTTGTTTTTCTTCCTCAGCAGTGGACAAGGTATGATACAATGAAAAAGGTAAAGTCAGGTATTTGTTTAACGTCCGCTTGGAGCAAACCCTGCTCATCGGATGGCCTCATGACAACCCATTACAACCCAGGATGAAAACTCCACATCAAAGCTTAAGGCAGCATCGCTTGTGATCGCCTTCATCTTGCTTTACAAACTGAAGTTATCATAGGTTCGTGATTGGATAATGCTTGATGGTGCTGAGACTCATGTTATGGAAACAACCGCATCACCTCAAGGTATTGTTTTTTATCCCCATAACAGTGGTGCACTGTTTCCATGTATAGTTCCCGAGGAGGTCCCAGTTCCCAGGATGGCCTTCGGTAAAAGGATCATCAGAGAGGGAAATACACTGAACTGGATCCTAAGGTTCAACTGGGAGAATGCTCTGCAATACACTAGTTTGGGGAGTACCTATATCTGATCCTATATAGAATCCGCCTCAGTTATCCTGGGAAGGTAATGAGTTCAGTGTGTCTTTTTTTATGTACAGGTCTAAGCATGGCAGAGAGCTTTTGATGGATAAAATTGACACCAAGCTTATGCGAAAGTTGAAGAATCAGAAGTACATTGTGAACATGTGGAAGACACTGGTGGAAGCTAAGGTAAGCTGGCTTCTTGTGCAGGACAGCATCCCTATTGGTGATTGGCTCACAGTTCACAAAACTCTGTGTATTCTATGCAATGAAAACCCCGTGGAGATGCTTGAACACCTCTTCACATGCAAATTTGCAGTTGGTATTTGGCTCTTTGATCAGAGACCTAGGTCCAGAATCAGCTGGTTCATCACGAAATATGGTGACATTTTCCCCTCTGCTCCAACTATGATGAACAGTAGCTGAGGAGAGAGAAGCTAGCAAAGCATCCCGCTAACAAAACCACTAACTGTCTCATGTGACACAACACCTCCAGCCATCAACAGGGTCAGAAAAGAAAGAAAGGATAGGAGCAAACGACTAATTCTCCTCTTCCTCTGGAATGTCATCCAAGTCATACTCAAAATTAGGAAGCAACATCATCCTCAGCTTCCCATGTAGCATCATATGGAGAATAACCATTCCACTGAACGAGTAACTCTCTCCAAGTTTTATGATGTGTGCGCACTAGCTGTTGCTATAACACACAAGTAGGGCCAACCTTCAAACATCTATCTCTGGAATCTTGATCGCAGACTGGTCCAAGATATTACCAGAATGCAAACATGCCTTCAACTTCCTACATAGAAGACGGGATGAATGTTCACACCACTAGGCAAATCTAGTTGATAGGCAAGGTCTCCAGCTCGTTTGAGAATAATCCAAGGCCCACAGTACTGTGGCAACAACTTAGAACTACCTCCACCTTGAAGAGCTCACTGAGCTTCAGACAACCGAAGGAAAACCTTGTCTCCAACCTGAAACTGCTTGTGCTGATGATGCTCATCAGCCAACTCCTTTGCCTGGCGCACCTTAAGAGAAGCCAAGTTCATACCAACAGGGGACTGAGGTTGAAAGCCATACATTGCCATAAACAAAGCTATCTCAATAGCCAAATGGAAGGCACAGTTATGGGCAATCTTTAACAAAGGCAGGTACTTCTCCCAAATACCTTGCCTCTTCAAATGACCAACAAATGATCTCAGCATGTCTTCCAGCACCTAATTAACTCGTTTTGTTTGTCCATCTGACTGTGGATGCTCATGCTCAGCTTTGTCTCAAGCTTCTGGAACACCATCTGCCAAAACACCAAAGTGAACGTGGGATCCCGATCACTTACAACATCCTCATGCAGCCCATAGAGAAATACAGCTGAGCAAGGTCAAAAGCCTTAGCATTCATCTTCACAAGGAAGAAGTGAGCCAACATCATCACACAATCCACAACAACCCAAATAGCATCATTGCCTTGAAGTGCCTACTATGAAACTCATAGAAAATGCTATCCCACTTCCACTGAGGTTAACTATGGTAGAGACCTTCATGCTTCTGACAATCCATTGTGACTGCCTGGCCAGTCTAACAATTGTGCACATACTTATCAACATTCCAAGCCAAAATAAATGCATCTCTACCAGAACACACGTCCTTGATGTCCTGCACTTGGTGCAACAGACACTCTTACAGAATCCACTGTAAAAGAACATCATCTCTAGGAACCATAGCCCGATTCCTCTTGACTAGGAAACCATCTCATACATTGAAGGAAGCACAATTGTATTGGAAGAGGCATCCCCCTTCAAAACAACTGCACGTGCCTTCACTACAAAGGAGTTGAAGTCAGCAAGTTCCTTAATTTCATCCAGCAAACCACTGGAGAGCTTCCCAAATGAGATAAAGTTCACCATCCTAGACAATGGAGAAACAACAACCTTTACTGTCTACTCCTTTTAGAAACAGGAAAATTGTCTTAAAGAAAAGTTGTAGATCTTGGAAAACCTAGCAACTTCCGAATTCACGGTCAAAATTACCCTTTGACTTTTACTCCGGAATCCCTAGGGAAATCGGTTTTCGTCACCTTAAACCCCTCTGGTGATTTGGAATCTGCACATCCATTTCCTGCAAAAACTCCAGTGAATGAGCTAGCTGGCCTCAAAGCTCCATCTGGCGAGTGGAAAGAGTGACAAGTGGTAAAGTTATCCACATGAAAAATTCAAACCATACAGATAATGCCTCCATTCTTTGACCGCAACAACTACAACATACAACTTCCTATCCCGAGTTGCCAATTCAGCTAAGTTGCATCAAACTTGTAGCTTATGTAGGCAATAGGACAGCAGTCTTGCACCAAGACAGCTCCTATACCCTCATCACTAGCCTTGTTAATGAAAGTATGCGTAGCACCAGAGTCAAAGAGGACACTGAGCACTTGGCTATGCACAACTCATTGCACAAACAACTGTATAGCTCAGATGAGTTGATACAATTCTTCTTCACTCCTTCAGAAAGCTTAGTGACAGCAGTGTCAGCTAGAACACGAGTAGATACATTCTCTCCTTGGTCCACACTGACACCCATGGGCTCACTAGGATCAGAAAGAGAAAAGGACTCATGAGCCATACCCTCTGAACGCATAGACTCCATAGTGTGAGCCTTAGCCTTCTACCACAAGTGGCTTATCACAAGCAAATATCTGTAGAATATACATGACTGCTTTAATTGCTCAAACACTTCTTGACACTTTCACCCCACACCAACTTAGCATGCTTGGTGGTGTTTTGCAGAATATCCATCAAAGGAGCAGCAATCAAGGAGAAGTTCTTCACAAGCCGGCAAAAGACTCCCACCATACCAAGGAAACCCATGCACAGTAGGGGGAACAAGCTAGTCAATGACTATCTGAGTCTTTTGAGGATCTTCCCGCACACCATCTCATGGCACCACATGTCCAAGATATGTGATCTCCTCCAAGAAGAAGTCACGCTTTGACAGTTTAGAATACAGTTTGTTCTCCCTCAATAGTGGCAACATTTGCCTCACATGCATCTCATGTTCCTCCTTAGTCATAGGACATCATCAAAGTAGTGCCTTGCATGTGAGATTGCATAACTCTATCAAAAGAACTGTTTGATAATAGTTAGCCTTGGCCATCATATGAAGCAACATCTTTGCTGAGTTAGAAAAGACTCCTTGAGCATTCCAAAGCTTCAAAACGAGATAGTCAAAGGATCTTAGCTAGCAATAAGTTGTTCTAGCATGGTTAGTCTTCTTTTGATTGATTCTTTTTGGTTGATTTTGTATTATATTGCCATTTATAGTGATGGAACGATGTACTCAAGTAGTGTCAAAGATTCAAGGCCGTAGGTGAGTTTGAATGGTGTTGAATTTATTGAAACTTTATATGCAGTTCGATATGCTTACAAAGCATTATAGATGTAATCGTCCCAGTCTTTCTGATTTATTTTCACGATTTTCATGAGGATGTTTTTGAGTGTCTTGTTTGTAGACTCTGCTTGACCGTTGCCCTGAGGGTAGTATGGTGTTGAAGCCTTGTGCTGGATAGTGAATTCTTGAGCCAGAATCTTGATTGTTTCATTGATGAAGTGTGTTCCTTGATCAGTGATGAGTTCTCAAGGTAAGCCATATCTTGTGATGATGTTTTCGTAAATGAAGTTAAGTGATTTGATGATGAGAAGTTTGACATATGTTATCAAACATATTATCTAGCATAGCAATCAGGGATGCTCAACATCCCAAACAATTCTCCCCATTGGAAATAAGAAATATCACAAGTGCCATTTCCTACTGATCCATTCCCTTCGAAAACTTTCTTTCTATTCTGCAGGGTGGAGTTTTATATATAATGTTGTTGTATAGGGCAATATTGCTTCTTCAATGGCAACTAGCACTTGTTCAATGTTTCGTGACCAATCTATTCCCTTCTCTTCCAATATCATGGAATATAAGTATATGAAAATTTTCAAAACTAACATATTGGAGTACAATCTTAATCATTCTTAAACTCTTAGGAATACTAGACTCAACTAGAGATATACTTCAGTTCCCTTTAATCTTCCAGTCTAGCATCATTCCAAATCCAGGATTGGTATTCAGATTAGAATATTGCTAGCCTTTTGAGACAAGTATAATAGTTGTTTTGAATCATTAGGATCATCCTTTAGTGATTTTAATCTACATTGAGTTATAATTTAAATAGATTGCTACTATGTCCTCTATGACATGCTAGATGGAGAAAAAGTGCTATATAAGCTCATATTTTTAATGCATAAAGTATTCTTTACAAATCAAATATTTATTTTAATAGCTTATTTTCTGCAGGCTATTTGCAAAGAACACCCATAAGGTGTATGACCTGTTTAGTATTTGCACACATATCAATTTTGTTATATTTATATTCTTTATTTTTCCACAATACCTATCTTTTATGGCTTTAGTTAAGTTATAGTCATTTACACCTTTGAGTATTTCTTCAATTTAGGCATATTTTTGGTTTGCTTAAGCAAACCAACATAGGATATACTTGGGTATTCTTGAATATTCTATAATTTAATTGTTGATATTTATGTAGAATAATTTTGTGTTTATAAATTAAAAACATTTTAATAATGGTCATCACGTTGATTACATATAGTTGAGTGACGGTTTCTGCAAAAAGATGTTTCTAATTTATTTTCAAAGCTTTTAAATATGAGAACTACTAGTTCAATGTTTGGATATATAAGTTGTACGGATCTTCATTTTTATCATTTCCCAAGTGGCCACTGGTCCTTTATTAACCTCTTTTGTTCTCCACCAAGGCTTAATATTATCTGCCAAGTATAATTTAGCATATAAAACATTCTCTAAGCTTAATAATAGTAATGCTTAAAAGTTATTGTAAAACTAATCCTCCACCACCTTATAATCATTCATGTTTGCAAGTGTGATTTTGTGGCAAGGACACAAGAGCAACAGTAGGTCCTCCAGACAAGCTAAGTTCTCAAGTTTAACCAGCTACCACCTCCATGCAAGGGTACTTTCCACAAGCTCAAAGGGTAGAGGGCTATCTCTTGATTTTTTTTGGTTGTTCTCTAGGCTCCAATCTGTTAGGAGTGATGCAAAGAGACTGTTATTGATCAGGCCAGGGATTTCCAACCCAAAGCTATGCTTCTCATACCTGAAATGTGTATCCATGAAATATCTATAATAATAACAACGAAGGGACCATACCCCCACAGCCGTCTGATCCTAGGCCCGGGGCAGCCTCAGAAGCCATAGTTCTCAGAAAGGAGAGGCCACCCCAAGCCCAGGCCAGGACCAGTGGCCATGGTTAGTGGGAATATTGGCTCAATGTTGTGGTGGCCAATGAGCAGGATGCATGTGTGGCCGGGAAGAGAAGAGGGCATGGTGACAGGTGTTATGCTATGCACTCCTAGGGCTTCATTGCTTGCGGTGTGTGATCAACACCACAGCATTTGCTAAGCAAGTACTCGTATTCTTTATGATATGCCGAGATGACTGTTGACTTCATTGATAATATCTTGATCCACTTAGAGGGGTATATCCTCTTGTAATTTCTCTTATAAATAGAAGACAAGTGCCTCAGGTTGTATATATCGAAGTATAAACCAAAGAAGCAGATAAATGGATCCCTCCCCCCCCCCAAATGGTGCTACTGTTGCTCACCAGGTACCAGCCCAGCTCGCTGTCCCATGCCTTGACATGATATTCCATGACCCTTTGTCCCATGTTTACTGGCTCTCGGATCTCCAGTGTGTTGAACTTTGAGACCTTGCCAAGATCAAGCTCGATCCAGCCGGTTGACTCCCCTTGCATTGGAGCCCAGAAAGTTTCCATACGCTCATCAAGGATTTGCTTCGGCCCGAACGAAGAGCTGTGAACGCTGCTTGCTGTCACGGACAAGGGATTCGCTGCTAAGTTGACGCTGAAGATGGAATCTATGGCGGAGCTAAACCGCTCCAGCGTCTGGAAGTCAGATTCGTCGATCAGTCCCGACGAGTTTGGAGGGACGTTGAGCAGAAGCAAGCAGTTCCTGGTGGATGATTTGTAGAAAACGTCGAGCAGCTGCTCCAGGGATTTTGGAGCCTCGTTCCTGTGCCAAAACCAACCGGGCCTGATGGAGATATCGCACTCCGGAGGGAGCCAGCCGGTTCCAGCACTCTCTCAAGACATCAAGTACCTGTTGATGTTGCGAATTGGATTGAGTTTCACGAGAACGAAAGTTTCATGGAAGGATGGATTTTACGTACTGGCCATCGCTCCTGCCAATCGTAATGGAAGATCTGTTCGCCATCGCTCAGCATGGTTGTCCAGCCTCGCCATACTCGTTCCCAACCCATCGGATGTCGGGGCCAGCATCGGAAAAGATGTTGCCACCGGGGATGAATCGTGTCAAACCAGAGCTCAAAATCGTAGCTCATGTTCACTGCAGTGGGTGATTTCGCACCATCCAGCCACACCTCGAAGATCGGCCCATATCTGCACGCCAAAACAGAATGCCGCGTCAAGGCATCTGCTGCTAGAGATGAAAACTACAAAAGCCCACAAGCTCGCGAGCTCCTAATGCTAAAACCGTTTGATGGGCTGGAGCAAATGCAAACATATCACACAGTGATCATGCCACCAAGAAAAATGCGTGAAGAAGAAGCAAAGAATGTCTCACTCACCCAGTAAGAAGCTCCGGGAGCTGAGCCAAGTAGAACTCGTTGTAGAGAAGAGTGTCGCCATAGCAGCTCTCGTGCAAATCCCATGGCGAGAGGTAAAAGCCCACGTACGCTCCCTGGCGGCGGCCACGAACTCGGCCACCACATCCCCCTTCCCTCCTCGCCAAGAGCTGTAGGCCGAGGGCCACAGGCAGAACCCGTCGTGGTGCTTGACCGTGAGGATCACGAGCTGCGCGCCCGCGGATTGGGCCGCGTCCATCCACTGCGACGTATTCAATCGCTCCGGGTTGAAGATGGAGGGCGATTCGTGGCCGGATCCACGCTCCGAGTTGACGCCGAAGTGGAAGAACATCGAGAGGCGGCGCGAGTGGAACTGGAGCTGGCGCCATGAGGGAATTGGGCGGAGAGGGAGCGGTGGGGGCGAATTTAGGGCGACAGCTCCACTAGTATCTCGAGGAGCAAGAAAGACCTGTGACAGATCCCGGCAGTTCTTGAGCAGTGCTCCCCAGGAGAGCAAGCAATCCTCTGAGGTGTCTGTGGAAATCACGAAATTGGGGAAGAGCAATGCCATAAACTTTGCTGGATCTCACATGCATTCGCGATTCGCGAGGTATTCCTTGCGAGAATCCGGGCGCGACCTCCACAGCTCTTGAGAATCCTGGACGGAGAAAGAACATTCCAATCTAGCTTGGAGATCACGGCTAAGAAGAAGAAGATAATCCATCTTGCCTTGCAAGAACAAGGACACCCTGGAAGAAGCAAAGATTTTACTCTCTGGTGAGAATTCCTCTACTCCACTGGGCTTATAAGATTGGCTCTCTCCTCCCTCCAGTCCTTACATCCTCTGGAATGGAGCTTGCTGTGATCGAAGTAAAATGGTCCATCTCCACAAGAACAAAAAAGAACAATCAATGAATTTCCATCTCACAAAATTTTACATATTACAAAAGAAAACCCTTACTCAACCTTTTAACACTCTTCAACTAGAATATTCTAGAATATTCTACTTATTAACATATATTCAAGGGAATAACAAATAAGATAGAAAGAAAATCAAATAAACTAATTAAATTAGCTACTAACAAGTTCATCTGCTATGTTCTACGTAATGGCATCATCCACAATGGAAAGCCCTTTTTATCTTAACCAATGTATTATGTTTATACACATTTTTTCTTTAGATAACTAAGAGGATTTTTAATGGTTATGTATTATTCTTGCACAAGCCCTCCAGAAAAAAAGACCTATATATGCGCCACAATAAGCCTCAAGTGAGTAGCAAGGATGGGTGTAGAATTACATATGCTCTCTGTAAAATATGATAGTTATAATTGCATAAAAGACATGGAATATTAATCTTTTGCGAACCAAAGCAAAAATAAGTCTTTTCAACAAGCCTCACAATTTGAATGTGGTGCTCTGAGTGAATCTTGAATACTGTTATATCAACTAAACTAATGATGTAGTAGCAATCACGACTTCATACTAAATAACATCACTTTAATTACCTTTTATAACTCCTTAATAGAATCAAAACAATTTCCTACTGTAATTCCTTTCTAGCACAAACCTCAATAATCAATTAGCCCTAATCCTTAATCCCATTTGCCCCAAATTAAATATAATACTCTAGATTATTTTAGTTGAAGGTTGAGTAAGGGTAGTTTTCTAGCTTTGTAGAATCAAAACTATAATTTTAAAACTTCTAAGGCAAATTTGTTATTTTGTAAATTTTTAGGGGTACAAATGTAATTTTCCCTGTTTTTTATTAGCTAATGATATGAAATAGTTTATTTAAAAATAATCATGGTGAATTATCTTAATGTTAAAGAAATTTAATAATTTGATTTCCATACACAAATTTGCAAATTTGTATTATAAACAGCAAGATATCCTTCATTTTCAACACATAATGCATATGTAACCCATTTATCTTGTTTCTTTAAATGATATACTAAGATCTCTCTGTAATTTTTATCATAAATTACAAGATTTCCATTTTTTTGAGCTTTGTGGAGCTCAAATGATGATTCCTCCAAGTCTCCTCTATTAGTTCTCCCCGATCTGGAGCAAGAATTCGTGGTAGAAACCATACTTACCAAGCAAACACACAAACGTTCCAAATGCATAATTTTGCAAATGTCAAATTTTTCTCCAAACACGTTTGTCAGTAACAAACCTAAAAACCTAAAGAAATGAAAAAGATTCTAAAAGATTCTTTTAAATATTAGGATATTCTACTGCATGATTTCAAGATCATACAACACTTTCATCTATCTCTTATAAAAGTTCTTAGAATTCTTCCATCATTTGCTGCATATATAAAAGCCTCTCCCAATTGGCTTCTAAATCCAAATCATCATGATCAATTTCCTTACAAGGGGTGCCCTTTGTCTCTATGAGTTGGATTAACTTCAAGTTAGTGTAACAATACACTAACTTTTCATGTTCACAACTAGCAACTGAGCTCTTCTCTTAGACTAGACAATGCTCCAAATGCTCTAATTTCTTTTAGCATCAAAAATTGAAATACATTGGTTGAGCACTTATATAGCCACCTTTTGCAGGTCAAGGAGTTGAGATATATACTCTCTAGATTATGTCTTATCTGTGTAGGTTGATTTTTCTTGAAATCATGAAATTGAAGCACTAACGTTTCCTTAAGCTTCAAATCCCCCTTTGAAATCTATTCAAAGTATGCATGGGTATCATTGCCTTCAACATCCTCTTCCATGTCCATCCACAATGGATGTAAACAACAGCCACACTTTGCAGACAATTGTGCATCATGAGCTAACAGTTTGGACCAAACTAATCATTATTGTATATGAATGCTTTAATCATTTCAATTCTCTGCTTGTCCACCACATCATCATCAGCGAATTTCTATAAGCTCTTTTGCATTTGATCCATAGCTTCAAAGATGACACACATCCCTGCGCCATCTCTATCAACTATGTTTAACAGCTTTAGAATTGGGGCCATGATCACGAGAAGCTCAGAATACTACATCCAAAACTCACTATTCTTCACTAGGGCTTCCACTTCGTCTGCTCCAGACACAGGGAGGCAAATCCACGCCCGCATTGCGCAGAGCGAGCACCGCCGCAACAAATACCTCGCGAATCTGCTCGTCCAGATGTATGGCAAATGCGGCAGCGTCGATGACGCCCCGTGCAATCTTGGAATCCATAGAGAATCCTAAGCTCTTCTCCTCCCAAATCATGATCCAGGCCTACGCACAGGCGAAATATCTAAATCGAGCGCGCAGAACGTTCGATGGGATGCTCCGGCGAGATGCCTCGACGTGGAACTCGATCGTCACGGCATATGCCGACAACGGGCATCTTGATAAAGCGCGAGAGATTTTCGAATTGGCTCCAGAGAAGAGCGAGATCTCTTGAAATGTGATGATCACGCTTTGCATCCGCAGTGGAAAGATAGCTTCTGCCAAGGATTTCTTTGATCGGATGCCCGTGAAGACAATCGTTGCGCAGACTGCCCTCGTCACAGCATTTGCCAGGAAAGGGCATTTGGAAGAAGCCGAGGCTTTGTTTGAGAACATAAAGAGTCATGGGCTTTTGGCTCTCGCTGTCTACAGACAACTCCAACCGAACAGCAAATGCAGGTTGGGCAGTCTTTTTCTCTTGAGTTGATACAAACAAAGACTTTCTGGCGACAGGCAACTGCATTTGAGGTGAAAAGGCTACTGATTGCCGGAAAGCAGAAAGAGGCTTTACGGGCTGCCCAAGACGGGCAACTTTGGGGATGTGCTCTTCTTATGGCCCGGCAGCTGGGAGAGAAGGTACCTAGTCTTGTAGAGACCGTTAGTGATGGTCTTGTGGTTTTTAATAGTACACCGACACTATAGTGGAGATGGCTCAACGTCAGTTTCAACCCTCCGGACTCTAACTCTTCTTTATGCTGGTCAACATGCCGGAGTGTTCATAGGGAACACTAATTCGTCGAACGTAACAGCGCTTCAACCTCAACCGGTTCCAGCGTCCGCTGTAGATGGTGCAACACAGGTGAAATACTTTTATCAAGCTGCTCTCTTGCTTAAGGAGTGCATGTTGACTTGCAGGACGCAGTAGAAGGAATGCTCGAAGAATGGCAGGAAAACCTGGCTATAATGGCAGTTAACCGAACTAATGGGGACGAGAGAGTGATTATGCATCTTGGTGATTGTCTCTGGAGACATCGAGATGAGGTATATACATGGTCACACGTTGATGTTTCTCATAGTTTTAACTTGCAGATATGTGGAGCCCATATTTGCTATCGTGTTGCAAATGCTAGTTTTGAGCCTTTCTCTACTTCTGCCGGACTTTGTCTTATAGCTGCCGACCATTGTATCCACGCACGTACGCTAGTCCAGAAGCTATCCAGGTAAGCCGTGTTTGTCCTCAATAACAATTGTTAACCTTTTCTTCATCAGCGAATGGAAGAATTTGCAAGAATGACCGGCAATTCCCAGTTTATTTTACTTCCTTTTCAGCCATACAAGCTTATTTATGCGTCGATGCTTGCTGAAGCTGGAAAGATAAACGAAGCTTTAAGGTTGGTAGTGATTCTTAACTGTATCCTTAAGGTTTCTCTTTGAAAACAGTGGGCCATGCAGCTGATGTGTGCAAAGAAGCGGCTGTAGCCTTGGAAGAGCGTCTTCGTATCCACTCTCAGGTTTGTAATCGGACACTCGGCTTTTATACTCACTTTCCTGTTATCCAGGGAGGCTCGACGTCAATTGTGCAACGGTTTTTTGGCAATATTGGTCTACACAAGATGATAGGCCCTTCTTCCCCGAAAGCTTCTGATATGCTGATATTAATAACTGTCCTGCAACAGCTAGTGTATCACTTGCCTCGTCAGCATCAATGGAACCCATAAGTGATAATACGAGAAGATCCAACATGCCAGCAAGAAGCATTTCACAGGCCTGCACAGGTAACTCGACTTGCTCTTGTGTACCTTCGATTAAGACTTGTATTCTTTCATCAGATCGTTAGTCCAACGAAAGGAACGCCAAACAGAGACGTCTTTACTTCTTTCGTGCAAAGAGCGATGGGCTTCATAAAAACACCTTCGAAGGAGGTTTGTAGAAGCTTTGGAAAGAGCGCTAATGGTTGGTACGTGATGCAGGCAAAGCTTGGCGACAGCAACAAGTTTAGATACGACGAGACACTGAAGCGCTGGGTTGAAGAAGGAGCCGAGGCACAAGCGCCAGAGCTTCCGTTGGCTCCTCCTCCCACGGCAAACAAGCTCGTCTCGCGCGTGGAGGAGAACGGCGCTCCTATTTCCATGTCTCCAGAGAGACGACAGCCAACTCCGGAAAGGCCGCAACCGGTTGTGAGTGGAATCCCACACTCCAATCTCACGAGGTTTTTGCAGATATGTCGATACATTCAACAAAGGTAGCGTAACACCATCCAAGACATCATCGGACTCTCCTCCACTGTTTGGCGTGGTGCCAAAGGCAAGCGCAAAGCCTTTGGCTGCAGCGAGATTTTTCGTGCCTGCGGCCGCTGCTGCCGCTGCTCCAGATATCAACAGCAACCATTCGGTGGATCCTTCCTCGGCACCGGCCTTTGTCCCCGACACGGCATTCTCAAACGGGAATGGACCGTTTGCAGCAGCAGCATTCGCTCAGCCGGTTGTACAGGATATGAGAAACGATCCGGGGCCAACGCCTGATCATCTCTCGAGTGGCTCTTCGCCAGCAATGTTCTATTTGAATCACTATCCAGCAGCACCGTTGACCATCTCGTTGCCGCCACCTCCCAGCTCTGGAAGTCACTCTGCCAGTGATGGTCGAGCAGCAGCAGCAAAACCAACACCAGGAAAGTTTGATTCATCGGCCATCAACAGTCCGGCACAGTGGGATTCGAAGCTGCCAGTTCCTCTGGAGTGTTTGGAGACGACTTGCAAGAGGTGGAATTGTAAATCACACTCCACAAGTAAGTAGTAGTGGGTGGATTTTGGTAGAGCAGTGTAGCGAAGTAGTAGTCGGGATTTTTTTTGGCTGGGGTGATTCTTTGGAGCCACGAGCGAAGCTAGGAAGCAAGATAAATAAAATGGATCAAACAATATAATTCAGGAATTAAATTCTATAAAACAATAAAATTCAAAATGAAAACTGTAAAATATAACATAGAATATAAATAGAATAAAATAGAGTAATAAACTACAACATATGCAACAACTCTTCAGTAATAAATTTCAAGCCATGATTCTCATTATATAATCTTGTAAACACAATTTCGATAAATACTAAAAAATTCTAGTTATCTCATTTTTTGAAAAAACTTTTTATGGAGTCTCTTCTTGAACTATATGACAACATTAAATATCTGTACTACATTATTTAATAATCCTGCCTAAATTCAATCAAAACTGATACAAGCTATTAGTATTATAGCACTACCCTTGCATTTCAAATTCTTTCACCCTCTTAGCCTTATGGTTTTTTCTTAGGTTTTGGGTTCTCTTGGGTTCGCCACTACTGGTTCATGGATCACATCTTAGGAGGCATTTTTCCTTCCTCTCTAGCACATCCTAAGCACATATCTCTCTTGTTTATGGCCATGGTAAGTTTTTCTTTCCTCAAAACATATGGTTTCCATTATTATAAGAATATACATTCGTATTTTAGTATTGCTTGGCATGAGACTATATGATAGTGTAGTGTATTTACAAGAGAGTCATCCCATACTTGTGTATAGGCATGAGAGAGCATGCCTAGAAATCTCAAAACAAAAGAACAAAGATTTACAAGAGAGAGTCATCCAAAACTGGTCTATAAGTGTACAAGTGCATGCCAAGAAATCTCAAGCTTCTTTGGAGAAAGTCAAATTTGAGTTTGGCTAGGCATGAGCTCACACGCTAGCTTAAAAAAACAAGAGACCATGAGAGAGAGAGTGTTAGAAATCCTTACATTGTTTAAGAATGAGTGTGAGACCATGCTTGTTCAAAGTTAAATAACTCTTGTTTCTCTGGTCATTTTACAAACTTGCACTTACCAATCTGTTTCTCTCTTAATTTGACTTTGGTTTATTGTGAGCTTATATTCTTTCATCAATACATTAAATTGGGTCTTTAGCATGCAAGTGCATACTAGAAATTCTTTGACTTTGTGTGTGCTTATTTTATGCATTTTTAATTATTTTCGCTACATATTTTCATGTTTTGTTTTCTCATATTCACAAAAGGAACTTTGTTTTTTAATTTCCTATTTTCTTGTCTTTTTTTGTACTTTTTTCCTTCTATTTGTGTTTTGATATTTGTAATTTTCTTTATTTTTCTCAAGTTGTGAAAAGGAGATGTAATAGAGATTGTTTGGGATAATGAAGGATCAATTGCAAAGGGAAGAATAGAATCTTTAGATGCTACTTGCATTTGTCACTGTGCTTCTTTAAGAGTTAAATGTGTTTTGCTTTGCATTATTAAGGTGTTTAACTCGAATTACTCCCCCTTTATAGGTGAGTTGGATGTTAGTGGGTTTTTTATATAGAAGCAGAATCAATTGATGTCTCCAATAGAGATATTTCCTACCAAAATCTCTTAGGGAAATATAATTGGAACACAAAGGAATAATGATGAAGATGTTATTTCACAGAAGATAGAGAGTAAAAATATTTCAGAAGGCAAGAATATCCCTAACTCTGGTTGTTATTCTATAGATATAAAGCTATATGGTATATATGTAATATATGGTATAAAGCTCTTGTGAAGATAGTGGATGCTATACATGTAGTTTTGCCTGAGGGACTAATTATTATTGTAGACCCTCAAGATGCTCTACACAACATAGCTTTAGAGTGGGATTATATTAGAATCTCAATCTCTTCTTTTGGTGATGTTTCAAGTAAGTTGGAAATAGGTAGTCTAGTTCAATGGAAACTATCCCAAACTCTTTTGATAATAATATACCATCTACCATACTAATAAACACTTGCATTTCTTCTTCACATTATTAAAAATGAAAATATACATTTATCAAATGAGCTATTAAGAAGCAACCAAGCAAATAGAAATCAAATACTAAGGATTTAACAAGTGGAGATCCCTTGGGGACGATAGGGAATAAAAATAATAGTTAATTGAAGCATGGACAGTGATCAAAAGTAAAAAATATAAGAATCAAAAATTTAGAAACCTGTATCAACAACAATCTTGAGGACAACAATACTTAGAATATAACCACTACTTAGCTTAGACTTTTTGAACATCACCATTGATTGGAGAATGCGGATGCTCATAGTAAGCATGTGTATGACTTTATACAACACAATTAAAGGTAAGCCACAATTACTTTACAACAATTTAACACAACAAGGACTTGTAAAAAGAGTAGCCATAGTATGCACTCCTGTTCGATCCCGAAGTTGGCGAGCAACAACTTTGTTGAAGATTAACTTTATTGAGCCGAAGACAACATAGCAACACAAATACCAATACATAAGATTGTGTTAGTCTACAAAACATGATTCTACAACTACATAACATTTCCTCAAGAAGAACACAACAAACCAAAGACAACAAAAAGAAAACCAGGAAAGCAAATTCAAGAAAATGATAACTCAAGAAAACTCTAGCACAACATCAAATATACAAACACAACCTTGATCCACTCAAGAAACAAGAGCGAGATCAAATACAACAAATATGAGAAGAGAAGAAACAACTCCAGCAAAAATTAGAAGTAGATAAGCAATAGAAGACTTAAGCTTAAATTGAAATCCTTGAGACTATATTCAAGACTTTTGACAAAACGACTTAAGCCATACAAGTTAGCAAATCAAGCAACATCAACACAATCAATGCCGAGGAAGACATAATCAATTAAAATTTAGACTTAGATCAAGATTTACCACCACTTGAAATCCCAATTACAAAGATTATAACACCGACAACTTTCAGTCTTATCTAGCTTCTTAAGAAACTGAACCATCATTAACAGTAGAAAGATAACACTCATCAACCCAACAATACCCTATTGCATCATGATTACATATCCAATCTTCACCAATAGCAAAATTGAAAATACAAAAAGACATTTCCAACAATTCAACCAAATTATATAAGTCAATCAACAAGAAGACAACAAAGAACTTCTATTCCTTTTCACACTTAAAAGAAAAGCATTAGAATGGTATTATAATCTTGATGAAAAACCTAAGTTTTAGGAAAAAGTTAAGTGATTCAAAGAGAAGTACCAACCCAGTGGCATAATAGTTGAATACCTAGAACATTTCAAGAGCATTAAACAAGGCAGTAAAGAAGATATCAAAGACTATACCCGAAGATTCAAATTTCACACAAAGCACTACAAAGATCTACTCACTAAACAAGGTAAGTATATTTGGTATGTACAAGGATTGAAGAAGATATACTAGTAAATGGTTGCTCTTGTAAATACGGAAGAAGATCTAAATGCCGAGACCTTTATTGACAATATTTTTTAAAAAATCAAGAACCTCGAGAAACAGCTTTGAAATTTTTTAAGAGTAGAAACAACAAGAATAAATGACTTTTCTGATGATAAGGAAGAATACAAACTCGAAGTCATGAAGAAAGACAAGAATAAAGAACTTACCAAAATACTCAAAAAAGTTACAATCAAGAACAAATTTAAAGGAGTATGGTATATGAAATGTAAGGATAAAGGATACATCCTAACAGAGTGTAAGTATTAGATCTGTGAAAAGGAAGGATATATAGCAAAGATCTGTCGATACAAAAAAGCAACTAAAGTCATACAAGTCGAAAATATACCTTAAACTCCTACAGCAACTAGAAGACATTATAATCAACTCAGACAAGAACCACAACAGTGGTAGTTGAACTACCAAAATCAAGATATATATAATCCTAACCCTAGATACCATCAACAATACAACAATGGCAATCAAGACAATCAGTATTAGTGACCAACCTTATCGAGACAACCAACAATGGAGACCACCACCCCAGCAAAATAACTATCAATATCAGTACCACAACAATCGGCAATGGAGACCACCTCTGCAATAACTAAACTATTAATAGTAAAATCAACAATATGATCCACCACCCAAAGTATTTCCTCACAACAACTATCAATAACAACCTCAAACTCAAGAAATCCGACCCCAATACCAACAACAACAAATCAAGGAAATTGACCTCCTCAGCAAGATCAGCAACATCAAAGACCTTCTCCAACAATAAGAAATGTCAACATCGACTAAATTGAAGATGAACACTCTAAAGATGAACCTGAGGTAAAAGCTCTAACTCGAAGTCAGAAAAACACTACACTCCTAAAGATGACATTGAGGAAAAGTCAAAGAACAAAAACTCTAAGACAAAGTGTAAGAAATCTCAAGGCACGAATGGCAATAAGTTAGTCACCACAATTCAACAAACCCTTCGACAACAACAACTTGAAATTAAAGATGATCAAGAAATTGTGATTAAAACTTTGTCAAAAAAAGAGGAACAACCAAAGCCCATCACCAAAATTCTTCAACAAAGTATCACACTCACCCTTCTAGAACTTTCACATATAGCTTTATACTTGAGAAAACAACTTCTCAAAATATGTCAAGCTTCTCCACCAAAAAACTTCAACTCAAGTCAAGAAAAAAACTAACAACTCATCCCATAAGGCAAACATCCAACCTAGCGACTATGATGAAAATGTACCATGCATCCCAATCACGATAAGAAAAAACAAAGTTATATAAGTAATCATCAATGGCAGAGAAAATATCAACATTATCGAGTATTCAACCTGCAAAGCAATAGGACTTGGACCAATCCACTCTACACCCTTCAATGTCAAGATGGCCGATGATCGGAGTGTACAACATTCCTATCAAAGATTAAAGATCAAGAATTTAAGGTAACTTTCATCGTACTCAATTGTAGCGCATGTGGGTTTTACCCTTTATCCTATAGTGATTTACCATAGGATAACACCACGAAGCGGAACTTAAACCCTCTTTGTGCCATATGACAGATGCCACATATCACATGCCATGTGTCCAAAGGATAGAGGTGTGGAACCTGAGGTTCAGAGCCTTAGGCCACTGAACAAAGGAACAATGCCAAACTCCCAAGCATAGAGCCAAGGAGTGACGGAACCGGACCACGGAGCAACTCTCGAGCATACAACCCGAGGAGCAAAGGAACAGGAGCTGGAGCAACTTGGAACAGTTTTAGAGCAACCAACATCCCAATGCCAGGACCAGTATGCAAAACAGAGCCAAATGGAGTCTGGCGTTATTTCGACATACCAGTGGCCTAATGCAAAGACATGGGTACTTCACCAGCTAGCATGGTGTGGAGCTTGGGCTTAGACCCAAGCCAGACGCAGAACAAGGATAGGCATGCAAGTGGAAGCTAAACTATGCCTTAAGTTGGTTGGCCATGCCTGACCTACCCATTATCCCTACTACACATTTGGCACCCCCCCCCCCCCCCCCTCTCGGAACACACGCTTTGGGCTTTCACCCCAAGCCTCCCTTAGTACCAGGAGTTAGTCTCTGGGACAAGCTCAAAACTTATTAAATATGAAATGGTGCTAGATTACAAATTTGGACACAGGACGAACACCATTGTGTTCAGGACAATCTCTACATTCCATAAATATGAAATGAGAAAATCTAGACACTTTCTATAAATAACATTTGGGACTGGAATGAAACTAACACAAAGGGCATGATAGCGAGAGTGTTTGGCAGATACAGTAAACTATCATCTAGTGATATTGAGGGACTAATCTCAATACACAAGGGTTCTTGCTAAGCTAGTGCAAGACAAAGCAAAAGAAAACTAACAAGCCGAACCAAGTATGTAGGAATTCCTTCCTTATGCTCATCCGGCCAAGTACAGATGCTAAATCCAGTTTACTAACACTTGAACAAAAGGGGTTAATAAAGGGAACCAGCAATACCAACCTCCTGCCATCATGGCAATAAAAAAAGAGTGTCCGTAAGTATCTTTCGATACCTGAAATCACATTCGCAACATCAAGATGGCAAAAGACCAAAGTTGTTACGAAGTACTCCTCAAATGAACTTGGCTCGAGACAATAGACATTATCACATACTAAAGGAACAATACCATCACCCTTGGAGGACATAAAGATGCTCCACAACTATCTACCAGTATTCTAAAGAAGATTGCAAAGACATTTTAACTAACCACAATCAAACAATATGACTAGAATGAAGGACTCGACAGCTATGAAGAAGCTCAAATTCTCAAGGCATACCCTGAATTAAAAATGTTAATTTAAGTCATCTCAACCAAATCATCCTGAACAAAACAAGCAATCAAGATCCTCAACTTCAAAATGAAGATTTCCAACACCAAGATTTGAAAGAAAAGACAACACTAGCACACATGAAAAAACAACAAGAACATTCAAGCATCAAACTTGAATAGTTTAAACTGATGCATCAACAAATTCCACTCCAAGAACAACTAGGTCTACGACAAGAAGGATTATGACTTACACCAACACTCAACCTTGAAGAACCAGCTCAAGAAATTAACCTTGGAACACCTGAAGAACCAAAAAAAAGTCACATTGCCCAAAAGGTTGATGAAGATTTGAAAGCAAAAGCAACCCAACTACTTGACACTTATCAAGATGTTTTCACCTGGTCCTAGACTGACTTATGAGGAATTCCACTTGAACTCTACACACATTGGATTGAACTTCTATCACAAGCGGTACCAACAAAGCAATTAGCCTACCGAATGAATCCCAACATACAAACCAAAGTCAAAGAAAAGCTTGACAAACTTGAAAATGTTAGATTCATCTTTCCAATTCAAAATCTAAAATGGTTATCACCACTAGTCATTGTCCCCAAGAAGAACAACAAGCTTAGAATTTGTGTCAACTATAAGAATCTCAATGATACAACTCAAAAGGACACCTTTTCAATTCCATTCTCTAATGAAATTCTTGATGCAGTTGTAGGATATGAGATGTACTCTTTTCTCAACAGCATCAGTAGACACAATCAAGTACACATTGTGCCTATAAGATGGCTTTCATCAATCCATGGGGAGCATATACCTACCTTCACATGCCTTTCAGTCTCTCCAATGCACCATTATGTTTCAATGGATCATCATTGACACTTTTTGAGAATACCTCACTGAATTTATGTGAGTGTTTATGAATGACTTCAGTGTCTTTAGCAACAAAAAATATCATCTCCAATGCTTAGAGAAATGCTTCATCAAATGCCATGAACACAATATCACATTGAACCTTGATAGGTGCATTTTCTTTGTCAAATCAGGAATTCTACTTGAACATGTAGTTTCCAAAGAAGGAATCCTCATCGAAAAGGACAAAACCCTCACAATCACCAACATATAACATCCATTTGACATTTCAAGCCTTCAATCATTCCTCGATAAGATGGGACACCATCGAAGATTCATCAAAGACTACACCAAGATTGCAAAACCTATCACTGAACTCCTCAAGAAGAATCAAGCTTACAACTAGACTCAAAATTGTCAAAATGCCTTTATCAACCTCAAGAATTCCCTCACCCAAGCTCCAATACTTGCTTAACCAAACTGGAACAAAAACTTCAACATCCAAGTTGACACCTCCAACTATGCCCTCAAAGTGATCCTTTTGCAACAACAAGAAGATCATAAAGACTAACCAATCTATTATGCAAGTCAAAAACTCAACTCAGCTGAAATAAACTACACTACAATTGAAAAAGAAGCTTTAGCAATGATTTATGCACTCCAGAAGTTTTGATACTACCTACTCGGTAACTTTCTCAACAAAATAATCCTCACCAGCAAAATTGCACAATGGTTCTTACTACTTCAAGAATACAACTTCGAGATCATCTACAAGCCTGGAAGAGAACATGAATACCTAAGTTGTATTACAATCGATGAACAACTGAAACACAACATGGATGACTTTCCTGACTCTAATATCCTTTGAATCCACATATCACCAACCTAAATGGACAACATCTACTACTACCTCACAACAGCAACAATACCAAGTTGATATTCAACCTTTGACAAGTGCAAGCAATTTCTCTTGAGGACAAAACCATATTCAGTTGTGGGAAGAAAACTGTACAAACAAAGAAGACACAATATTTTACGAAGATGTGCAAACCTAGAAGAAACACAAGATCTACTAAAAGAAGCCTACTATAGACAAATAGGAGGACATTTTGTTGAAGAAATCACAACTCGAAAAATTTTACAAGCAAGACTTTGGTGGCCAACACTTTGGCATAACTAAGTTAAGTGTTGTCAAAAATGCAACATCTACCAATGAACCAAGTATGCACCAAAGAAATAAATTCAAGAACTTCATCCAAAAACTCCACTTGAACCTTTTCAATAATGGGGACTCGACTTTGTTAGTCCACTTATGACAAGCTCCAAGCAAAACTAATACATTCTAATTGCAATAGACTATATAATTAAATGGGCTGAAACTCAACCAATAAAGACTGCTACAACAAAGAATCTTCATTATGCATATATTATTCCTAAAGCTCTCCAAGGATTTGGTTCTTGACAGATTATGGCATTGACTTTGTGGAAGATTTGATAAATTTCCTTGTAAAATCGCCTTGCATACATGCTTTGCAAAGAACAATCCAGTCAACATAGATTAAGCCCATCATAAAAGTGGGCCAATTGTCTTTAAACTTAATTCTCTGTATCAACATCCAATGAAGCCTTTGTAAATGTTAGCCATCAACGAATGGGCTGAGGCCTAGCTCCAGCAACATGCTGTGCAATGCTTCGCAAGTGGAGAGGATAACATATGGAACACAGAGAGAACATATGAAGCATGTCGGGAGGCAACGAGGGAGATAGGATACAAAAGGAAGGCAATGGGAACGAGCTATCACCTTACTGCAATGAGCCCATCCACCCGTGCCTCAAATGCAAGCTTTCCACACCATTACTTCACACTTTCAACAAGAGCTCATGAGAGACTTCCACGGCTCACTCTCACTAGCATGGTCTCCTTTAGCAATTAAAAACTTCTTCACATTGGCTAACCAAGCTAAACACTTATCCATACCACCATCACCAGAAAAGGTTGGAATCTTGAGTCCATCCACCAAAGAAGGCTTACTTAAAGTGCCACCATGACTAGCCTTAAGTGCCTCAACACACTCACACAAAGTACTCATCATGCCATGCATCTTGTCTTGCATCTCTTGCTGATTTTTATTAAGAGCTCGCAGCTTGTGAATAACATCTTCCATGGTCCAAACCTTTGCAGCTCCGTCAGCACCATCATCGGCACCACCATCAACAATAGGATTCCAACATTCAACTTGGTCAGCCATCACAACTAACACCTCTTATACCAATGTTATAAGTCGGCACAAAAAATCAACAATCTAGTCTTTCTAAACTAGACTACGCCTCCTCTTGAACCCAACCACCCTCGAGCTACCTCAAAAGCTCCTCTACACCGTCACTCTTCAATTCCTTACCCTTGAGAACTTCTATCACTGTGATACTCTACTATGAGGAGCAAGTAAAAAGTTCCTTATTTTCTGTTTATGGACATGCTATAAAAACAAACACATCAGACTACTCAAAAAAAGTGAACTTTTTGACTAGTAATAATGTTCTTAAAGGAAAATTTGCAAGATTTTAGTGCTGCAAGAGTGTAGGACTTCTTCCTTATATTCTTCACTATTTGCTTTAAGCTTTCTATAGAAAGAATAAAATTGATAAAAAAAAAATTAGTTGAACTCTTTGAAAGATAAACAAGAAGTACTAAAATTCCAAATTATATATGAATAAAAAAATGTATTAAAATAAGTACATCATATAAATTTTTTATTTATGTAAAAATTGACAATATCAAAGCAAACCAAACGTAGTGCAATGCATCTATTTGAGTTCAGTTAGGGTTAGTTAGTGTAGATGGTATTGTGTACTCCATTATTTTCCTCTAGTGCCCAACTCCTCTAGTGGCTCTTACTTTCCTCCAATGCAACATATCTCCTCCCTCCAACACTCTTCCTGTAGCAACTCTCCTCCATGTCCTCTAGTGCTCCTCCTGCAACAACTCTCTTCCACATTGTACTTTTGCCAATCCTACTCTTGGATTTTTCAGTTTTTATTTTATTTTCATCAAATCATTCTTTCTCACCCTCTAGCTGCTCCAAAACCCCTTGTGCATTGAGTCTCCTCCAGCTCCTCCAGCACTCCTCCTATAGCAGCTCTCCAGCTCCTCCAGCACTCCTCCTATAGCAGCTCTCCAGCTCCTCCAGCACTTCTCCTGCAACAGCTCTCCTCCAACTCCTCTAGCACTCCTCCTACAACAGCTCTCCTCTAGCACCTCTAGTAGATGGCTATGCCACGGCTAAGGCTAGCCAAGGTAGTGCTAGCCATGGCCGAGACCTTGTGCCACCATGGCTGTGCTTGCTATGGGCCATTGGTGGTGTAACTTTGGCCCTAGCTGTATGGTTATAGGTACCACAGCCAAGGACAACATCATTGGCAATCAAGGTTGCTAGTGGTTGTGGTAAGCTTGGCAAAACATTATCTTCTATGTTGAGAAAGGACCAATTCGCACATTTATTTAGTGAAAAAAAACTTAAGCGACCCACTTTAAAAATTAAGAAAGTCGGGTTTGCACATTGAAAAAATTTGTGTTGCAAAGTAAACTTATAAGGACTTTTGCATTCGCACACACTTAAAAACAATGCATTCGAACACTTAAAAATGACTTAATTCAAATTTTGAAATTTCAAATTCAAATTCAAATGTTTAGAATTATATCCTGGCAAATTTCAAAGCAAACACAAGCGCCACTGGCAAAGACAGAGGGAAAACGTGAGGTTCTCTCTAACCTCTTTCGCATCCTCTGGACTGTGCAACTCCTCATGAGGCTCCCCTTCCAATTGCTCGGGATCACTGTAATCAACAAAGAGGTCCTGGTCCTTGAGCCATTTCACCTCTTTCCTCCAAGCTTGGATCTCCGCCCGAAGATCAGTCTCCCCAACATCAATCAAGAAATTGTGCAAGATGCAACAACTCTTGATGATGTTGGGATGGTACTTTGGCTGGATTCTTTGTTTTTGATCCAAGCATCTGAACTTCATTTTAAGAAGTCCAAATGCTTGCTCAATAACAATCTGAGCAAGGTGGTGATGAAGGTTGAAAGCTGCCTTGGATGGTGTCGGGTTCGGAGCTGAGCAACAACCAAAACAAGTGAACAAAAGAAAGTAGAATGAAGAAGACTTACTTGTGTGTGGAATCATCAGATGCTGCTGGAGTTGGTACCCTTTGTCCCCCACTAGGTATGGCTTGATCCTATCATCATAAGCTAACATCGCGGGTGATGTCAGCAGCTCCCTTGCTACAATCTTGTTCTTGAGGGTTGAATTACGAAAAACCCTCATGTCATGGATGCGTCCTGAAAGCAAAAAGAACATTTTAAAACCATCCTGGCCACCCAGCGTAGACACTGAGGAACCTCTTCTGGGCATCACAAACCCCTTGCAAGATGACCAAGTACCACTGCTTCCAGTCATAGTAGCTCTTGCCGTCCAGTCTAGTAGTCGATCGCCCCAGCAACATTAGGCAGTCGGGTTCCTATTGGTCATCAAAACTTATAACAATCCAAAAAACATAAGAAAATGTACCTGTCACTTGTTGAAAGCCAGCAGTAACAGCTTGAACCTCCTTGGCGGTTGAAGGAAAATGAATCTTGTACCTGAGACACTTGACAATTGCCACAGTAGTGTCCATGACAATCTCATGAGCTGTGGACTCCCCGATGCCGAACTTGTCTGCTAGATCCAAGTAATCTGTGTTCTTGAAAAGCTTGTACAAAGTTACCCCCAGTCGAACATCCACCGGCACCACACTCCTCCAACCGGTATCTTGCTTCTGGATCTCGCTCTCCAGCATGCCACAAATGGTGAAGAAGGTCCTCTTCTCCATCTGAAGTTTCCTCTTCCACCTCCCCACATCGTAATACTCCAAAGAAAACTTACTCCAGGTGGTGACATTTCGAGGCTTCACCCACCACAGGCCGATGCAAAACCTCCTCCCAATCACAGCCCGACGAACCTCAAGTTCATGGTCTTCTTCCTCTGGCAGCGGGGCTCTTGTCATCCGCAATGTGCATTTAAACCCTAAAGCAAAAGGGTGAAAGATGAGATTCCAGCGCTGTGTCTTCGTCATGAGAACATGCTGGCTGCTCCTCCCTCCCCCGCAATCTTTGCGAGATGTTTTTCCCAAACGAGATCAATCAGGAGCATGGTCTCAGCATGGTTCCAGTTCTTTCCCCGGGTTCTCTTCGCAGCAGCAGGTGCAGCAAAACCCAAGGTATCCACAAACTGGACAGCCTCGTGGTCGAGCTCCTCCAAGTGAGCATCCGGGTCTTGTTCCAGATCAGGGACGCTGTCATCTCCCTCTTCTTCATGACCCTGCCGGGAGCTCTCAATCACTCATGCATGCATGTAACCTAAGAAATGTAAACTCACCGCCATCTCTGGTTCTCAAAGCAGTTGGAGCTCCCGGCACGCTGTGCTCCAGGGGAACTCCTCCAGACGTGGCTTCCTCCTGGCGATGATCCATGGCCTCCTCCCCTCCAGGGGAACTCCTCCAGACGTGGCTTGGGCTCCTCTGGGCGCGGCTTGGACTCCTCCCGTTGTGGCTCACTGAGGCTTGGCCTCCTCCCGGAGAAGAACCGTGGCGTCCTCCTCCTAGAGTAGAACCATGGCCTCCTCCTCCCAGGGCACCCCCTCCTTGAGCCGCCTCAGAACCATGGCCTAATCCTCCCGGGGCCAGATTCAGAGATCTGCAGCCAACCCCGGCCACCCCGCGCCCTCCTCCCACTCCATGGCCACCTCTCCCTCCATGGGCACCTCTTCCTCCTCCTGTTGGTGAAGATAGAGCACGAGCAGGCCCAGATCCAGCTCGATCGGCCCCATTTCTCATAAATCTCTGTGGCTGCTGCCATGTTTTAATTCTTGGGCCGTGCCGCTAGATCAGATCTTCTTCGCAGGCACGCCAAAGCCTTACCTAAGAATCTTCTCGAATATTTCTGGAATAATTTTTAAAATGACCCCAACACTTTAGATTTGGAATTAAGAATCCTCTAAATTTGCTTTTTTCTTTTTCGTGCTATGAGGGCTAGGTTTACTGCTATGATGCCGTATACTAATATTAGCGTAGTGGGATTTTGGTAGCCATCGGATTGAGTTCAATCCAGACCACTCACTCCTATATATATTGGGCTAATTGATATGCATATTTTTGTATTCCTTTTCTATATTTCATGCACTTACATTGGTGGAAGTGAAGGGCACTTTTGATTGTCCCTGAAGAGTGCTTGGATTTGGGATTTTGGTTTAGATCTAGCTTTTGCATTGTTTAGATTTAGCTTTTTCCATTTTTTTTTCTTTTGTTCTTCTTTTTCAAGATTTTGGTTTAGATCTAGCTTTTTGCATTATCTAGATCTACCATTTCCTTCTAGCTTTTTGTCATTTCTCTTCTTTTGCTCTTTCTTTTTCGTTTATCTTCATGGCAGATTAGCAATCTCCTCCTTTGACTCTAGAGCAGCAGTTGGTCCAATTGCTTGATGCTATGCGTTTGCAAATGAACAACCAAACTCAATTGATGGTGGCATTCACGGCACGTGGTCCAACTCCTCCTGCTCTTGGTGCCAATCCTCACGTTCGGCCAGAGTTCTTTCGTGGGAATCTTGGGGATGATGTGTACCATTGGTTCAATCACTTCACGGTGATTGCCACATATCATTCGTGGGATGATGCTCGATGTTTGCGTAAGTTTCCCATGTGTCTCCAAGGGATGGCGTTGCAGTGGTATAATGGATTGAGCGCGGCCACTTGTGGGGATTGGAGTGTTCTTCCGGACGTCTTCAAATGCGCCTTCGGACATGCTGACAATTGTGATGATGCCTTCCAACAATTGCATCGTCTTTGCCAAGGGCCATCTAAGTTAGTGATGCAATTTGGCATTCGTTTTTGAAGTCTTTTGTTTCGTGCGGAGCCCAATATGTCGGAGTGGATGAAGTTAGGAATGTTGTGGCCAGCACTTCGTCAAGATTTTGTCAGACTTGTGCATGCACTTGCTCCTGCTACCCTTGAAGATGCTCTTTGCTTGGCACAACGTTATGAGACGTCACCTCTTCCACTTCTTGCTGCACGTCCTTCCGCTCCACTTTCTATGAGTGATGGTCCTGTTCTAATGGAGGTTGATGCTGTTGCTACTCGAGTCCAAGGCCAAGGGCGAGGGCGTGGTCGTGGCCGTGATGTTTGTTGCTGGGTGTGTGATGAAGTTAGTCATACTTATCGGCGTTGTCGGCACTTTCCAGATTGGCGACCTCCATTTCCTGGGTGGAGACCTTAGCGTCAGCAACGTCCCGTTGGTGCTGCTGCAGTGGAAGGTTTGGACACCGCAGTGCATCCGGGAAACGAGGAGTCGCACAAGTAATGAAGGGACCTTGCGCGAATAAGTTAGTGACCCCTCCATCTTTCTTTCGGCAGTATCATCAAGGGGTTCACTCGGCACCGGTTCATCCAGTGTTTACTTTCCAAGCTCATTTTTATAACAAGAGGTCTCCTATTATTCTCTCTGTGTTGGTTAATAGAGGTTCGAGTTTATCTTCTATTGCTCGACCTATTGCCACACATTGTCGTCTACACTTGCATCATGCGGCGGACCCCGTTTTCATTCTTTATGGCAACGGTCATACACATACATGTGCACGAGATGAGGCAGACCTGGTTGTGCGTGTGGGCGATCTCGAGCTTGAGCTGCAATCGTTGCAGGTGGTGCCGAGTCAAGCTTTTGACCTCATTCTTGGTATGGATTGGTTGCAACGCAATCATGCCAAGTGTGACTTTGAGGCTTCTCCCCCTTGTCTCATACTTCCTTATGTTTCATCCATTCCTTTCACTTCCGTACCTCTTCGTCCCTCTACTTCTACTTTTGCTTAAATTACTTTTGTTCCCCCACTATTTCCTCCTGTGTTTCCATCTTGTTCTGCTCTTCCCTTTTTCGATCCCTATGACAATCTTTGTGTTGAAGCTATTGACCGGCTGATGAAGGAGTATTCTAATCTCTTTGAATTTGACCTATCATCTAGGGCCAAGATTGCCACACGTCATCCCATTCCAACTAAGGATGCTCGTCCAATCAAGGTTCCTGTTCGTCGTCGGTCACCCAAGGAGATCAAGATTTTATGTGCAAACGTCAAGGAGATGTTGGAGAAGGGTGTTATTCAGAAGTCGTGGAGTCCTTAAGTATGTGAACCTCATCTTGTGACGAAGCCTGATGGGAGTATTTGTTTCTGCATCGACTATCGTCCGTTAAATGAAGTGACAATCCCGGATGTATACCCTCTTCCTCACACTGTTGATCTCTTGAATCGTCTGGGGCGAAGTCGTTGGTTCACCAAGCTAGATCTTGCTTCTGGGTACTGGCAAGTACTGATGGCCGAAGAAGATATTCCTAAGACTGCTTTTCGTACACCATTTGGTTTGTACGAGTTCTTGGTGATGCCGTTTGGTTTGAACAATGCTCCAGCAACTTTCCAGTGGATGATGGACAAGGTTCTTTATGATATGCCAGAGGTGACTGCTGACTTCATTGCTGATGTTTTGATTCACTCGGAGGGGACGTGGGAGGAGCACATTCGTGATGTGTGTAAAGTGTTGGATCGGCTATGGGACGTTGGTTTAAAGTTGAAGCAGTCGAAGTGCGTGTTTGGGTCCAAGGACACAACTTATCTTGGGTACCATATTTCTCGTGAAGGTTTGCAAGTTGATCCTGACAAACTTGTAGCCGTTCTAAAGTTCCCTACTCTGAAGTGTGTGAATGATGTGAGCGCTTCCTAGGCAAGGTGCAGTATCTCAGTCGTTTTGTGGATCATCTTTCTGATCGCACTGCACCATTGCAAGCATTGCTGAAGTCGTCAATGTCATCTTTCATCTAGTCTTCAAATTGTGAGTGGGCATTTGTGAATCTCAAAGAACTTTTAACGACTCCTCCAGTTTTGGCATATCCTAACTACACTCGACCTTTTATTTTGCACGTTGATGCTTCTGATATTGGTCTTGGAGGTGTATTAATGCAAGAAAGCCCAAGTGTGCTTGGTCAGCATCATCCCATTGCATATATAAGCCGTACGTTACAACCAATAGAGGTGAATTACTCCACGACAGAGAAGGAGTGTTTAACAGTAGTTTGGGGTTTTGAGAAACTTCATGCATATCTACATGGTTCTTGGATGTTACTTGAAGGTGACCATGCTGCTGTTACTTCATTATTGAAGCAAAAGAACCTGGTTGGTCGTACTGCTCGGTGGGCTTTGAAGCTTCAGATATATGATTTTAATATTGTTCATCGCCCAAGGAGTTCTATGGTTGATGCTGATGCCCTTTTCTCAAGCTCCTCTTCCTTCTCCACTGTCTTCTCATGTTTCTGATGAGCCTGTTGTTCCAGCATTTGTGGATTTTCTAGACGAGGATTCTGTGCCGTCGGCGGTTGCTGTACTTGACGTTCAATGTCTTTAAGGCACAGAGCAAGATCTACCTTCTTTTGATGAGGTTTGCGAGGCTCAAAAGATTGAGATGTGGATTCGAAGGCTTTGAGATGCGTTTGAGAATCCTGCATCACTTGCTGATGACTTGCCTTTCTGGCATTTACATTCTCAATATCACCTTGAAAATGGCCTTCTTTATTTTGTGGGGACGGATCTTGATGATCATTTACGACTGATTGTGCCTTCTATCTTTATTCCACGGTTTCTCCATGTTTACCATGATTCTTCTATTCTAGGTGGGCATATTGGACATTGTTGAGTGACCAAGAAGCTGCACAGGTCTTTCTATTGGCCGGAGATGCGATGTGATGTTATCCGGTATGTGCATAGCTGCGTTTGGTGCCAAGCTCGTAATACTCCCTTTTGTGCTGCGGAAGGACGGTTGGAGTCAATTGTAGTTTCCTGTCCGTTTGAATTGGTGGCGTTTGATTTTATGGGACCTTTTCCACGGTTGACTGTTGGCAATGAGTATGTTATTATTGCTTCTAACTACTTGACTCGTTAGGTGGAAGTTGGTGCTCTTGTTAGCACCTCTGCAACTGCTGTTGGATACTTCCTCCTCAATCGAGTGGTGTTCCAGCATTCTTGTCCAGAGCGGATTCTTTCAGATAATGGTCCTGCATTTATGGCTGAGGTATTTCATGTTTTGACGTCTCGGTAAGGGATACTCCACACTTTCACGAGTGCTTATCATCCACAATCAGACGGTCTGGTGGAACGGCTCATTCGAACATTCAAAGGGATGATTGTGAAGTATGTGAACTTTCAACATTCAGATTAGGATGGTTATTTGCCGTCTCTTCAATATGCTTATGTCACAAGGGTACAGAGTTTTGTTGGTGCTTCACCATATAAACTTCTATATGGTCATGATCCAATATTACCAACGGAGCTAGGTTTACCTTCGTGATTGCCACGAGCTCCTGATGCTAGGTCGTGGGATCAATATTTGACAAGCATTCTTCCACTTGTCTGAGCAGAGTCTGCCAAATACTTAGGCCACGTACAAATGGGACAACAACGGCACTACAACTCCCATCATCGTCCACCAGTAGAGTACAAAGTGGATGATTTGGTGTTAGTCTGTTTTCCCCATCTTACGGTACGTGGTTTATCTAAGGGGCTCCTTGCGCAGTGGAAAGGACCGTATCGGGTGTTGCGGCAAGTTGGACAGCAAGTTTATGAGGTTTGGCATGACATCTAGCCGGCCGATCCTTCGGAAATTGTGCATGTGTAGCGGTTGAAATGCTTCATACAAAGGGATCAGGAGTAGTTAATACCATCTACAAATCCGCTAATGCCTCCTCCTAATGTTCCTCCAGATCCTAGCCCGTCTACAAGAGAACCCTGACAGCCTTCCATTATTTCGAAAGGAGGGGATGATGTGAGGGCCAGGTGTACGGCTACGATGCCATATACTAATATTAGCGTAGTGGGATTTTGGTAGCCATCGGATTGGGTTCAATCTGGACCACTCGCTCCTGTATATATTGGGCTAATTGATATGCATATTTCTGTATTCCCTTTCTATATTCCATGCACTCATAGTGCGAATAATAATTTTCCCATAAAAAATACGGGTAAGTATATTACTTTAGCTTAAGTTATTGTGCAAATAAGGAAAACATAAATTTTGAACTTTAATTTTCGGATAACTCTTGGTCCAGAGCTAAACTCTTATAAACATCTCTAAGCATGCTCATTTAATTAACCACCAATAAACGGCAAAGATATCTTTACCAGCACTCCCCACTAATTTTCTTTCAAAAACAAAAAACTAAAAGCAAAGAAGATATTATCAAACACTATTTTTTCAATGTTTGTTTTTTTTTTCTTATTTTCTACTATTAATTAACTTACAACTCAATCACACAATATTTGGAGCTGGAAGAATTGAATCCAACTTAATTTCAGTAAACTGATGAGGATGGACAATTTTTATTTTCATTTCTTTTGCACTTCTTAATTTACATTTCTTAATTTGTTTCTACTCTTCTTTCTTCGGTGTATTTGGCCCATTATATTTAGCTGAAACACATGTACATATACACTAGTACACTACGCACTGAGCCTATGATACACACTTGTTGCTAATTCTCAACGATTTGTGCATCTGCTGGTTGACTGTGTAGGGCTAGCTCCATCCACAAGAGAGCCTTGAGGTTGGGCACCAGAGGCTCATCACAGGAGAGAGCAAGCAAGTCACCACTCACGACAAGCTCAAAAAATCTGGAAGGAAGATGTCGCTGAGGAACTGGTGAGTACGTTGCAAGAAACAAATGCCGTCGTCACCAGCTTCCACACGTCTTCAACGTGCTCTAGGAGCACAAACCCAAAGTTGGTCATGCCACAAGCCGCCATCACCTTGCTCCCAGAACATGAGGCGGTACTTGCTATCAGCAACGCCGTCAACCTGAACTTCACAGAGAAAAAATTAACATTTAAAAGTTAAAACTATGCAAAAGGAGGATGACACGTTGTCTTAAATTTAAATTTCTTTTTGGTAGCAGAATCGTGACTAAACCTGCTAACAGGTGCCCCAAAACGGAGCACCCAGATTCAGATAATAAGCCTTAGTATGAAGAATTGCCGGTACCCAAACTCTTTGATGCTCACTCAGCGGCCCATGTTTCTGCTTGACTCACAGAGGGTTTAAAACCAGGGATAACTGCAAGAAAGAGCACTGACATGTTTTCAAAAGTAGTTGTCACAGGAACATCTGCCATCCTGGAACACATGAACCCGACTGGCATCTTTGCAGATGATTAACCTTTTTTCCAGCTTAGAGATGAGAGCAGTGGCCGCATGGCAATCGTCACAAACTCGGAGATTTTTCACAATTCTGATGGTCTCCTTCTGGTGCGAGTTCACCAGAGCACACACCAGCGCAAGCTTCTCGCTGTGGCCACACAGGTGATCCTCTTTCTCTTCCTCGGGTATGTCTTTTAGAACGTTGATCACATCGCTCACATACCCCTCCTCTTTCATTTTAAGCAACAATTGCTTGAGCTTGGCCGCAATCTCGTCGCTCTGTGAGTGACTCCTATCCCCAACAGAAAAAGAATGCACTTTTCCTGAGCTAACATCCGTCCACCAGCTTCTCCCGGGCTCCCTGAAGCTGCCTTCACCTCTCATTCTCTCCACAACAGCGGCCCTTTCACTGAGCATCCCCAGGTTTCCAAATATATTGGCCATCAATGCGTAAGGTGTGCCGCTCTTGGGATCCATCTCCACAAGACGCTCAAACGCGAGTTTGCCGATCGTGTAATTCTTCCACTTCCGGCAGGCTCCGAGCAGGGACGTCCAAACCACTGCATTCGGTTCAAAAGGCATGGCTCTGAGAACTCTCACAGCTTCATCGAGGAGGTTAGCTCGCCCGAGCATATCGATCAGGCACACATAATGCTCCAGACGTGGCTTCACTCCATACTGCTTGGGCATTTCATCCAGAAGCTGCCTTCCTTTCCCCACCAGACCACCATGGCTGCAAGCGTTCAACACCGAGACAAAACTCACATCGTCAGCTTTACAGCCCTCCTCCTGAGTCATGGAATAGAAACGCTCCAAGGCCTCAATCGATCGGCCCTGGAGAGTGTAAGCCTGTATGAGAGAGTTCCAGAGACCCGTGTTGTCCCGAGCTCGGCACTCGTCAAACGCTTCCTGAGCAGAATCAACATCGCCGCATTTGCCGTAGAAGCTCACCAGGCTGGAGCCCAGAACTGGATTGTTTTTCAGCAGCCCTTCATGCTTCGCCAGCTGGTGAATCTCCCTCCCGAGCTTGACCGCCATCACACTCCCGCAAGCAACAAGGACGCAGGTGTAGGTGCAAGCATTAGCTTGAATGGTGTTATCAGCTCTCAGGGCAGAGTAGTACTCCAGAGCAAGTTCAGCTCGCCCGTTCGTGTTGCAGCCCTGGATGATCGCGGTGTAGGACACAACACTCCGAGTTCCCATAGAGTGGAAAATCTTGCGAGCCTCCTCAAGCTCGCCACACCTGCAGTACATGTCTACCAGGCAATTCGCCACGAACAGATCTAGCTGTTTCTTCTCCTTGCTCAGCATTGAATGGATCTCCATCCCGATGCGTAGAGCTCTCTCCCTCTTCTCGCTGGATTCGGTAGCAAGTGTGGAGCAGGCGCTGATCACTACGACATGAGTCTGATCGTCGGGTTGAATGGTGTTATCAGCTCTCAGGGCAGAGTAGTACTCCAGAGCAAGTTCAGCTCGCCCGTTCGTGTTGCAGCCCTGGATGATCGCGGTGTAGGACACAACACTCCGAGTTCCCATGGAGTGGAAAATCTTGCGAGCCTCCTCAAGCTCACCACACTTGCAGTACATGTCTACCAGGCAATTCGCCTCAAACAGATCTAGCTGTTTCTTCTCCTTGCTCAGCATTGAATGGATCTCCATCCCGATGCGTAGAGCTCTCTCCCTCTTCTCGCTGCATTCGGTAGCAAGTGTGGAGCAGGCGCTGATCACCACGACATAAGTCCAATCGTCGGGTTGAATGGTGTTATCAGCTCTCAGGGCAGAGTAGTACTCCAGAGCAAGTTCAGCTCGCCCGTTCGTGTTGCAGCCCTGGATGATCGCGGTGTAGGACACAACACTCCGAGTTCCCATGGAGTGGAAAATCTTGCAAGCCTCCTCAAGCTCACCACACTTGCAGTACATGTCTACCAGGCAAGTCGCCATGTACAGACCTAGATGTTTCTTCTCCTTGCTCAGTACTGAATGGACTTCCATCCCGATGCGTAGAGCTCTCTCCCTCTTCTCGCTGGATTCGGTAGCAAGTGTGGAGCAGGCGCTGATCACCGCGACATGTGTCCGATCGTCGGGTTGAATGGTCGTATCAGCCCTCAGGGCAGAGTAGTACTCCAGAGCAAGTTCAGCTTGCCCGTTCGTGTTGCAGCCCTGGATGATCGCGGTGTAGGACACAACACTCCGAGTTCCCATGGAGTGGAAAATCTTGCGAGCCTCCTCAAGCTCGCCACACTTGCAGTACATGTCTACCAGGCAAGTCGCCATGTACAAACCTAGATGTTTCTTCTCCTTGCTCAGTACTGAATGGACTTCCATCCCGATGCGTAGAGCTCTCTCCCTCTTCTCGCTGGATTCGGTAGCAAGTGTGGAGCAGGCGCTGATCACCGCGACATGTGTCCGATCGTTGGGTTGAATGGAGGTACAAGCTCTCAGGGTAGAGTAGTACTCCAGAGCAAGTTCAGCTTGCCCGTTCGTGTCGCAGCCCTGGATGATCGCGTTGTAGGACACAACACTCCGGGTTCCCATGGAGTGGAAAATCTTGCGAGCCTCCTCAAGCTCGCCACACTTGCAGTACATGTCTACCAGGCAAGTCGCCACGAACAGATCTACCTGTTTCTTCTCCTTGCTCAGCATTGAATGGATCTCCATCCCGATGCGTAGAGCTCTCTCCCTCTTCTCGCTGGATTCGGTAGCAAGTCTGGAGCAGGCGCTGATCACCGCGACATGTGTCCGATCGTTGGGTTGAATGGTGGTACAAGCTCTCAGGGCAGAGTAGTACTCCAGAGCAAGTTCAGCTTGCCCGTTCGAGCCGCAGCCCTGGATGATCGCGTTGTAGGACACAACACTCCGAGTTCCCATGGAGTGGAAAATCTTGCGAGCCTCCTCAAGCTCGCCACACTTGCAGTACATATCGATCAATCCCGTCAACAAGTAGATGTTGTTTTTGTGCTCATCACTCTTGAGCACAGCTTCATGGGCTTGTTTTCCCAAAGAAAGGGATCTGCTCTCAGCTGAGTCTCTCACGCGGTGTATCAGCCTCCCTAAACTCACCGGTTCATCACCAGCTACAGGTGCGGTATGTGGAGAGTTGTAGCGGGCCGTGGTGGCCTTACCTACAGCTGGGTCAGCGAGCGACTCGAGTTTTGCAGAGACCCAGGTCGGTGTTTTCCTGTTGGCGATCCACAGGCTCTCTCCGGTAGAAACATGTTTGAAATCCGGGTAGGACTCTGAGAAGAACTTGTTTTTCTTCTTGAACCTGTTGTCCCACCAGAAAGTGGGATCCCTGAACTCCATGAGATTGTTGAGAAATGCACACACACCACACAAACCCTAGCGCCGCACGCATACCCTAGAAATCCCGATTTGTTATTACTTAGCCTTCTAATTCTTTTCCTTTTTAAACTTTACAATGTCACAGCTTAACTGCAGCAGCTTAGATGTTTATTGTTAAAAAAAAATCTCTTTGATATATATAGAAAGTGAGCCAGCAGCAATCAGTTGCTCAAGAGCTGTACATGCATAATTTTCAGACAATCTTCTAACTGGCTGAACAGGTTTTTATGATTATTATTATTATTACTAACAACACGCACGAACTTCCTAGAAATCCCAATTGGTTATTCTCTGCATTCATTTTTTATATGATCTGTTGCTGCAAGCACTTAACTGTAGGTAGTCTTCAGTTCTTCAATATAATCTGCTAACTACACTTAATATGCAAAAATAAACCACACTCTACACAAATTAATCATGGGGCCACGTGGCCAGAAGCCTCAGGGTACCAGTTTCATGCAGAACACTTTCACAAATGACTCTCGCCCGGGGCCCATGCACAGGAGTCCTTGGGCGGTGGTAAAACCTCACAAGGCCTCACATACTTATATTCACCCTGGGCTTCTGGCTGCTCCACAACATACCTTACCACACCAAACTCTTCGCACATGAAGCCACGCACGGAGGAAAAAACCGCGCAAGGCCTCACGTGCTTACATTCAGTCCTTATATGTGTTCTTGGCCTCGCTCAGTTCATCTCCTTTGTTGTCCACCTGCGCTTCTTCACTTCATGTTTTTGCTTGCATGCTTCGATTGACATCTTCAGATTTTCAAGCGAACGATTGTGGCGCTACGTTTTTTGGCAGAGCTTAGAGGTGCTGAAAGCGGCATTAAGTTCGTAAAGGATTGATCTTGATTTGGATTGTATGGATCTCTATAAATTTTGAAACTTGAGTTTATTTTTCTTCTTTTTCTTCTGTGTTGCCAAAATAACTGGTGTCAAACTTGCTTTTGCAGACTATCTCTAGTACTTCTGGATGCGATCAAGGCCTGCTGCTCATCGCTTCAAAGGAGGAGATGATAATTGATCCCCAAAGAGCGAGCTCGATGGTTTTGTTGCTTTCATCAAGTTATCATTCCGCTGCGATCTGAAACACCACATCGTCCACTGTACTTTCACAGATTTCGAGACAGGTACCCGGGAAAGGTGTATTCCATTGTTGTTCCGCAGGACCTGGACTTGTTTTGCCGCCTCAAGTGTGAGCTGATCAAGATGAGGGAGAAGCTTGCGATGGGGGAGGCTTGGGCTCGAGCAAGGTTGCAGATGCAGTATGAGGATGATTTCTTCTACAACTATGATGAGTGGGACAGCTTTGTGGATCTTTCCACATTGAGATCGTCGAGCAGAGAGTGTTGTAGCATAAGTTATCTCCTGGAGAAATGGTCCTGGCTCAAGGAGACCAAGCCGAGTGCAGGTTTTGAAACCCCATGAGTCACCTTGGCCTTTTTCCATCTTCCAGTTGAGCTCTCCAACAATCTTGACGTGCGGATGCGTGCAAACTGAAGGTTTGGTGAGTTAAATAAGTATGATGAGTTTGAAGAGACAATCGCAAAAAAAAAGGGGGGGGGGGGGGACGTCTAGACGTGAAGCGTGCTAGCTCTCCTGAATGGCTTCAAAGAGGTGAGGTGTCTTAAAGAGGAGATGATAGAGCTGAGCATGGAGCTGAACTTGGCTTGTGCTCCTTCTTGTAAGAGTAACTAGCTAGCAAAAACAGAGGAGACGGTGAAGAGGATGCCTCTTGAACTCCAAGAGAACAACAGACCTTTTTTCTTAAGGAGGGGAGAAGCTGCTAGCAGCTCAGAAGTAGCAGTGGAGCAAGAGGTTAGGGCTGATGTCATCCCTGTGCGCCAAGACTGCTGGGTGGTTCGGGGCTTGATTAAAGTAGGCAACCGGGTGAGAGCAATCCGAGGCTTGAGGTATGACTTGTCTTTTCTACCTGGTGGAACTCCATCCAAGCATTCCTACTTCCCTCTTTTAAGCTGCTACATCACGTTTTTACTCTTAGCTTGTGTTAACTCTTAACTCACATTTATACTCTAATTTCACAATAACTCGCATTTTCACTCTAATTAATTCTTTTTTTCCTTCCTCTAACTTACCTGGGCCATAAAACTCATATCCCTAAACCTCAGCATCATATGAGCATATAAATAACATAATATAATAACACCTCACCCTACTCTTGTGGGCTCCATAAATACACATTAAAAATTGTTAATTTATTATTATTAAAAAGTTTTGTATTCCAATCTTGTTGAGTTTATCTATATCTACCATAGAATATATGGTAGAATCCTTACATCAATCCGTTCACACACAATATTGAGCTAACCGCTTCACATGGATCTTCTCTTGACATTGTGCATTGAGTGTCACCACATGGACCAACTTGTTGGACGATGTGATAAGGACCTACGCAGCAAAAACCTTGGATCTGCAACACCCGATAACTCACCAACACTTGATCACCAACGACATATGTAGAAACTTTAGAAACTCCAGCGGGTGCAAAGTCTGGGCAAAAGTAGAGTGGAATTCAGTTATTCGGAATGTGCCACACCCAGGAATTCAATCCAAAGCTCTTCTCTTCAAAGTGCTTGTGTCAGGTTTATATCCACGAAACCAAAGCTGGCACTTCCTCTTCAGAGCTCAACTACAGAAGATCTTGCCTAGCCAAGGTGGTAACTATAAACAAGGAATCGATTGGCATTGCTCCTCTCAACACAAAGAAAGTCCAGGATGGAATAGCAAAAGAGATGTTGAAGATATGGAAGTCACACTCCTACCCAGGTTAAGTCAGAAAGAACCAGACCATCTGACAGAGGCATTAGCTGATTGCTTGTTCTTCAATGTAGCGCATAAGAACAGTAATCAACAGTATATAGGTGACTGTTCAGCTCCAGGCTTGGATAGAGATTTTTGGCCTAGGTGGCATAGAAATGTGGGAGCTTCAATCAAAGACTTATTGGATCTACAAAGAGCTAGCAAGCCATCACTTACAGCAAAGTTCTTGTTGGGATCTTGTTTTTCTTCCTCAGCAGTGGACAAGCTATGATACAATGAAAAAGGTAAAGTCAGGTATTTGTTTAACGTCCGCTTGGAGCAAACCCTGCTCATCGGATGGCCTCATGACAACCCATTACAACCCAGGATGAAAACTCCACATCAAAGCTTAAGGCAGCATCGCTTGTGATTGCCTTCATCTTGCTTTACAAACTGAAGTTATCGAGGTTCATGATTGGATAATGCTTGATGGTGCTGAGACTCAAATCATCTTTGTTATGGAAACAACCCCATCACCTCAAGGTATTGTTTTTTATCCCCATAACAGTGGTGCACTGTTTCCATGTATAGTTCCCGAGGAGGTCCCGGTTCCCAGGATGGCCTTCGGTAAAAGGATCAGGACGATACATCAGAGAGGGAAATACACTGAACTGGATCCTAAGGTTCAACTGGGAGAATGCTCGGCAATACACTAGTTTGGGGAGTACCTATATCTAATCTTATATAGGATCCGGCTCAGTTATCCGGGGAAGGTAATGAGTTCAGTGTGTCTTTTTTTATGTACAGGTCTAAGCATGGCAGAGAGCTTTTGATGGATAAAATTGACACCAAGCTTATGCGAAAGTTGAAGAATCGGAAGTACATTGTGAACATGTGGAAGACACTGGTGGAAGCTAAGGTAAGCTGGCTTCTTGTGCAGGACAGCATCCCTGTTGGTGATTGGCTCACAGTTCACAAAACTCTGTGTATTCTATGCAATGAAAACCCCGTGGAGATGTTTGAACACCTCTTCACATGCAAATTTGCAGTTGGTATTTGGCTCTTTGATCAGAGACCTAGGTCCAGAATCAGCTGGTTCATCACGAAATATGGTGACATTTTTTCCCTCTGCTCCAACTACAATGAACAGTAGCTCAGGAGAGAGAAGCTAGCAAAGCATCCCGCTAACAAAACCACTAACTGTCTCACGTGACACAACACCTCCAACCATCAACGGGGTCAGAAAAGAAAGAAAGGATAGGAGCAAGTGACTACTTCTCCTCTTCCTCTGGAATGTCATCCAAGTCATACTCAAGATTAGGAAACAACATCATCCTCAGCTTCCCATGTAGCATCATATGGAGAATAACCATTCCACTGAACAAGTAACTCTCTCCAAGTCTTACGATGTGTGTGCGCTAGCTGTTGCTATAACACACAAGTAGGGCCAACCTTCAAACATCTATCTCTGGAATCTTGATCACAGACTGGTCCAAGATATTACCAGAATGCAAACACGCCTTCAACTTCCTACATAGAAGACGGGATGAATCTTCACACCACTAGGCAAGTCTAGTTGATAGGCAAGGTCTCCAACTCGTTTGAGAATAATCCAAGGCCCACAGTACTGTGGCAACAACTTAGAACTACCTCCACCTTGAAGAGCTCACTGAGCTTCAGACAACCGAAGGAAAACCTTGTCTCCAACCTGAAACTGCTTGTGCTGATGATGCTCATCAGCCAACTCCAGAGAAACCAAGTTCATACCAACAGGGCACCAAGGTTGAAAGCCATACATTGCCATAAACGGAGCCATCTCAATAGCCAAATGGAAGGCACAGTTATAGGCAAACTCTAGCAAAGGCAGGTACTTCTCCCCAATACCTTGCCTCTTCAGATGACCAACAAACGATCTTAGCATGTCTTCCAGCACCTAATTAACTCGTTTGTTTGTCCATCTGACTGTGGATGCTCATGCTCAGCTTTGTCTCAAGCTTCTGGAACACCATCTGCCAAAACACCAAAGTGAACATGGGATCCCGATCATTTACAACATCCTTAGGCAGCCCATAGAGAAATACAGCTGAGCAAGGTCAAAAGCCTTAGCATTCGTCTTCACAAGGAAGAAGTGAGCCAACATCATCACACAATCCACAACAACCCAGATAGCAACATTGCCTTGAAGCACCTTCTATGAAACTCATAGAAAATGCTATCCCACTTCCGTTGAGGTTAACTATGGTAGAGACCTTCATGCTTCTCACAATCCATTGTGACTGCCTGGCCGGTCTAACAACTGTCCACATACTTATCAACACCTGACTTCATTCCAGGCCAAAATAAATGCATCTCTACCAGAACACACGTCCTCGATGTCCTGCACTTGGTGCAATGGACACTCTTACAGAATCCACTGTAAAAGAACATCATCTCTAGGAACCATAGCCTGATTCCTCTTGACTAAGAAACCATCTTGTACATCAAAGGAAGCACAATCGCATTGGAAGAGGCGTCCCCCTTCAAAACAACTGCACATGCCTTCACTACAAAGGAGTCGAAGTCAGCAAGCTCTTTAATTTCATCCAGCAAACCACTGGAGACCTTCCCAAACGATATAGAGTTCACCATCCTAACCAATGGAGAAACAACCACCTTTACTGTCTACTCCTTTCAGAAACAGGAAAATTGTCTTAAAGAAAAGTTGTAGATCTTGGAAAACCTAGTAACTTTGCTTTAAACATCAATCTTCTGAATTCCCAAGTAATCTGTGGTCAAAATTACCCTTTGACTTTTACTTGGGAATCCCTGGGGAAATCAGTTTTAGTCACCTTAAACCCCAGACCTAAACTCCTCTAGTGGTTTGGAATGCACATCCATTTCCTGCAAAAACTCCAGTCAATGAGCTAGCCGGCCTCGAAGCTCCATCTGGCAAGTGAAAAGAGTGACAAGTGGTAAAGTTATCCACATGAAAAATCCAACCATACAGATAATGCCTCCACTCTTTGACCACAACAACTACAACATACAACTTCCTATCCCGAGTTGGCAGTTCAGCTAAGTTGTGTCAAACTTGTTGCTTATGTAGGCAATAGGACAGCAGTCTTGCACCAAGACAGCTCCTATACCCTCATCACTAGCCTTGTTAATGAAAGTATGCGTAGCACCAGAGTCAAAGAGGACACTAAGCACTTGGCTATGCACAACTCATTGCACAAACAACCTTACAGCTCAGATGAGTTGATACAATTCTTCTTCACTCCTTCAGAAAGCTTAGTGACAGAAGTGTCAGCTAGAACATGAGTAGATACATTCTCTCCTTGGTCCACACTGACACCCATGGCCTCACTAGGATCAGAAAGAGAAAAGGACTCATGAGCATGAGCCTTAGCCTTCTACCACAAGTGGCTTATCACAAGCAAATATTTGTAGAATATACATGATTGCTTTAACCACTCAAACGCTTCTTGACACTTTCACCCCACACCAACTTAACATGCTTGGTGGTGTTTCAAAGAATATCCATCAAAGGAGCAGCAATCAAGGAGAAGTCCTTCACAAACCGGCAAAAGACTCCCACCATACCAAAGAAACCCATGCACAGTAGGGGGAACAAGCTAGTCAACGACTATCTGAGTCTTTTGAGGATCTTCCCGCACACCATCTCGTGGCACCACATGTCCGAGATAGGTGATCTCCTCCAAGAAGAACTCACGCTTTGACAGTTTAGAATACAGCTTGTTCTCCCTCAATAGCGGCAACATTTGCCTCACATGCATCTCATGTTCCTCCTTAGTCATAGGACATCATCAAAGTAGTGCCTCACACATGAGATTGCATAACTCTATCAAAAGAACTGTTTGATAATAGTTAGCCTCAGCCATCATATGAAGCAACACCTTTGCTGAGTTAGAAAAAACTCCTTGAGCATTCCAAAGCTTCAAAACAAGATAGTTAAAGGATCTTAGCTAGCAATAAGTTATTCTAGCATGGTTAGTCTTCTTTTGATTGATTCTTCTTGATTGACTTTGTATTGTATTGCCATTTGTAGTGATGGAACAATGTACTCAAGTGGTGTCAAAGCTTTAAAGCCGTAGGTGAGCTTAAATGGCGTCAAATTTGTTAAAACTTTATATATGATTTGATATGCCTACAAGGCATTATAGATATGATTGTCCCAGTCTTTCTAATTTATTTTCACGATTTTCATGAGGATGTTTTTGAGTGTCTTGTTTGTAGACTCTGCTTGACTATTGTCTTGAGGGTAGTATGGTTGAAGCCTTGTGCTAGATAGTGAATTTTTGAGTCAGAATTTTGATGGTTTCATTAATGAAGTGTGTTCCTTGATCCGTGATAAGTTCTCAAGGTAAGTTATAACTTGTGATGATGTTTTTATAGATGAACTTTGTTATGTTCTTTATTATAGCAATCTTTATTGGTTGAGCTTCAGCCCATTTTGTCATGTAGTTTATTGCAATTAAAATGTACTAGTTTTGTTTGGAGTTTGTCATAAGTGGACCAACAAAGTTAAGTCCCCATCATTGAAAAGATTCGAGTGGAGTTTTTGGATGAAGTTCTTGAGTTTATTTCTTTGGTGTATACTTGGTTCGTTGGTAGATGTCGCATTTTTTACAGAATTTGGCTTAGTTGTGCCAAAGTGTTGGCCACCAAAGTCTTGCTTGTAAAATTTTTCAAGCTGTGATTTTTTCAGCAAAATGTCCTCCTACTTGTCCATAGTAGGCTTCTTCAAGTAGATCTTATGTTTCTTCTGGGTTTGCATATCTTCATAAAATGTTGTTTCTTCTTTGTTTATACAATTTTCTTCCCACGATTGAATATAGTCTTGTCCTCAAGACAAATTGCTTGCACTTGTTGGAGGTTGAATATCAACTTGGTATTGTTGCTGTTGTGAGGTAGTAGTAGATGTTGTCCATTTAGGTTGGTGATATGTGGATTCAAAGGATATTAGAGTCAGGAAAGTCATCCATGTTGTGTTTTAGTTGTTCATCGGTTGTAATACAACTTAGGTATTCATGTTCTCTTCCAAGCTTGTAGATGATCTCGAAGTTGTATTCTTGAAGTAGTAAGAACCATCGTGCAATTCTCCCAATGAGGATTGTTTTGTTGAGAAGGTGGAGGAAGTTACCGAGTAGGTAGTATCAAAACTTTTGGAGTGCGTAGATCATTGCTAGAGCCTCTTTTTCAGTTGTAGTGTAATTCATTTCAGCTGAGTTGAGTCTTCGACTTGCATAGTAGATTGGTTGGTCTTTATGATCTTCTTATTGTTGCAAAAGGATCTTTCTGAGGGCATAGTTGGAGGCGTCGACTTGGATGTTGAAGTCTTTGTTCCAGTTTGGTTGAGCAAGTATTGGAGCTTGGGTGAGGGAATTCTTGAGGTTATTGAAGGCATTTTGACAATCTTGAGTCCAATTGTAAACTTGATTCTTCTTGAGGAGTTCGGTGTTAAGTTTTGCAATCTTGGCATAGTCTTTGATGAATCTTTAATGGTATCCCATCTTACCGAGGAATGATCGAAGGTTGAAATGTCAAATGGATGTTGTATGTTGGTGATTGTGAGGGTTTTGTCCTTGTGGATGAGGATTCCTTCTTTGGAAACTACATGTCTGAGTAAAATTCCTGATTTGACGAAGAAAATGCACTTGTTAGGGTTTATGTGATATTGTATTCATGGCATTTGATGAAGCATTTCTCTAAGCATTGGAGATGTTCTTCTTTGTTACTAAAGACATTAAAGTCATCCATAAATACTCGCATAAATTTGGTGAGGTATTCTCCAAAAGTGTCAATGATGATTCATTAAAACATGAATGGTGCATTAGAGAAAATGAAAAGCATGTGAAGGTAGGTATATGCTCCCCATGGATTGATGAAAGCCATCTTGTGTTGATCTTCAGGTGCAATGTGTACTTGATTGTGTCTACTGAAGCCATTAAGAAAGGAGTACATCTCATTTCCTGCAACTGCATCAAAAATTTCATCAGAGAATGGAAGAAAAGGTGTCCTTTTGAGTTGTATCATTGAGATTCTTATAGTTGACACAAATTCTAAGCTTGTTATTTTTCTTGGGGACAATGACTAGTGGTGATAGCCATTTTGGATTTTGAATTGGGAAGATGAATCTAACATTTTCGAGTTTGTCAAGCTTTTCCTTGACTTTGGTTTGTATATTGGGATTCATTTGAAGGCTGATTCAAGTTTGATGCTTGAATGTTCTCATTGTTTTTTCATGTGTGCTGGTGTTGTCTTTTCTTTCAAATCCTGGTGTTGGAAATCTACATTTTGAAGTTGAGGATCTTGATTGCTTTTTTTCTTCAAGATAATTTGGTTGAGATTGACTTAGATTAGTACTTTTAATTCAGGGTATGCCTTGAGAATTTGAGCTTCTTCATAGCTGTAGAGTCCTTCATTCTAGTCATATTGTTTGATTGTGGTTAGTTAAAATGTCTTTGCAATCTTCTTTAGAATACTGGTAGATAGTTGTGGAGCATCTTTATGTCCTCCAAGGGTGATGGTATTATTCCTCCAATATGTGATAATGTCTATTGTCTTGAGCCAAGTTCATTTGAGGAGTACTTTGTAGCAACTTTGGTCTTTTGCCATCTTGAGTACAATGAAAGCTACTTTAAATTCTTGATCTTTAATCTTGATAGGAATGTTGTGCACGATTCCTGATGGTTGTACACTTCGATCGTCAGCCATCTTGACGTTGAAGGGTGTAGAGTGGATTGGTCCAAGTCCCATTGCTTTGCAAGTTGAATACTTGATAATGTTGGTATTTTCTCTACTGTTGATGATTATTTATATAACTTTGTTCTTTCCTAACGTGATTGGGATGTATGGTACATCTTCATCATAGTTGCTAGGTTGGGTGTTTGCCTTATGGGATGAGTTGGTAGTTTTTTTTCTTGACTTGAGCTGAAGTTTTTTGGTGGAGAAGCTTGACATATTTTGAGAAGTTGTTTTCTCAAGTATGAAGCTACATGTGAAAGTTTTAGAAGGGTGAGTGTGATACCTTGTTGAAGAATGTTGATGATAGACTTTGGTTGTTCCTTTTTTCTTAATAGAGTTTTAGTCACAATTTCCTGATCATCTTCAACTTCAGGTTGTTGTTGTTAAAGGGTTTGCTGAATTATGTTGACTAGCTCCTTGCTTTGTTGCCATTTATGCCTTGAGATTTCTTGCACTTTGTTTTGGAGTTCTTGTTCTTTGACTTTTCCTCAAGATCATCTTCAGGAGTGTAGTGTTTTTTCCGACTTGGAGTTAGAGCTTTTATCTCAGGTTCATCTTCAAAGTGTTCATCTTCGATTTAGTCAATGTTGACATTTCTTGTTGTTGGAGGAGATCTTCAATGTTGTTGATCTTGCTGAGGAGGTCGATTTCCTTGATTTGTTGTTGTTAGTATTGAAGTCGTATTTTTTGAGTTTGAGGTTGCTATTGATAGTTGTTAAGAGGAAATACTCTGGGTGGTGGATCATATTGTTGATTTTGCTATTGATAGTTTAGTTATTGCAGAGGTGGTCTCTATTGTCGATTGTTGTGGTACTAGTAATAGTAAGGGAAGGGCCAAAAAACCTGGAACATAGACCGAGCCAAGCAAAGAACCTCCATACAAATGGCAATGCAGCATAAGCACGAAATCCAAGGCATGGGCCATGGTCCAATGGAGAAACACCCCCTAAAAGTAAGAAAAAGAGCCGTGAAAATAAAGTGAAAGAAAGGAAGAAAAAGAAAAATGAGAGAAGAGGAACGCCTCACCGGATGAAGCATTTGAGGTGAGAGTGGTTGTGAGTGTGTGGGAGCTCACGTCCATCAGCATCAACTAGCATATATACTCCACCTCCGATGTGTCGCTGGACAAAGTAGGGGCCGGTCTAGCAAGGGGAGAACTTCAATGGTGGCGTAAACTCCTTGAGTAGAACAAGATCGCCATCCTCAAATGGTTCGGCAGACTATTGGTGATCAATGACAGACTTAATCTTCTACTTGCCCCGAAGGAGATGTTCAGTTGTGGATCATCACTATTCTTCCAAGGTAAGCACCTCCAAGTCACGCGTATGAAGCTTGTCCTCATCACTAAGTTGCATCGCTACTGCATATCGAAGTGAAAGTGAGAGTGATGGCACTTGGATCTCCACTGGAAGCACAGCTTTTGTCCCATAGACAAGGGAGAATGGGGTCGTGGAGATGGATGTCTTGAAGGATGTCTAAAAGGCCCACAATGCCATAACCAAGTGCTCATGCCAATGCCTTGGATCCATCACACGCTTCTGCTGCATGTGAAAAGTTGGTTGGAACTCTTGGATGGTCACAATCCAAGATAAAGTTCGAGGAGTGTGAACTGGTCGCTGTAAAAGAAAGGTTAGCACAGTAAAACAGATATGGAAATGGATACAGGCTCTAGCGAGAAAGTGACAAAATCGCTCCAAGGTATAAACAATAGCCACCGCTTCTTTTTCCGCATCTACGTACTTCTTTTCAGTCTCCTTGAACAAATGTGAGGCATAGTATGTTGCATGTGGTGGCTTTCTAGGCTGTGAACATTGGCAAAGGCACACTCCAAAAGCCTCTATACCCGTCGTGATGGGAATTTTGAAAGGAAGTTGTTGTTCTGGTGGTTGGAGTACTGGGGACTCCACGGTAGGAAATTCTGAACTCAAAGAGCTATAACTCGCATGTAGCATGTCCGATTGGCTTGATTCTTTCTGTTGATTCTGTGTCTAGATGTCATCCTCCATCTCCAAGAAACGTCATGACAAAATACGCTCAGACTCATCAGCTACCGTGATTTTAGTAGGAAGATGCTGGCTGTGTGACACCTTAGATAGTTGTTGAGAAGGATTGAGTTCAACTGTGTCCTGTGAAAGATGGGCCTGGTCTAGAGTGACTGTGTCATCAAGCTCCATAAGAGAGAGTTGGTCCCATGCGAGAAAAAAATTGAGAAGCCCTTCCTCTATCAAGAAACACTCCGAAAAGCTAGATATGGGAGCCCGTACCCTATAAGCCCCACCATCAAATAAAGAGGGCGTGGCAAGATGTCTCAAGCTATCTAACTTGCCTCCAACCATGTCAATCACATTGCATGAGAAAGCACCCGTCATATAGATGGTCGACTCCACCTCCAACTCAGGAAAAACCTCTGTGAGCTTAGGAGGGAAGTGTGGTGCGGAGGCCATCTTAGTCTGAGCCTGCTAGGCTTGCTGAGAAAGAGCTCTACTGTGGTTGTTGAGAAAGGTGGCACTATGGGTTCCATCGCTAATTGCCATCTTGCCTTGCGCACTATCAATGGTGCAATGGGCTGTGACTTGCCATGAGCAGCCAAGGATGATAGAGTCTTTCAAAGAGGATGTTCCAAGACATTGGTAGTCAACCACGAGGAAATCTACCTCAGAAATAACATCCTACATTGAGACCTTGACACCACACCAAATGCCCGCTAGAGGAACGGTGTGGTTGGCGAAGGTCTTGAGCATGATGGAGGAGCTCTCAGTGATTTGTAGTTGTGCTGAAAGGGCAGCTTCAAGAGAGATAATATTACTTCCAAAACCAAAGTCAACCAAAACATCCATCCTACAAGAGGAAGTACCAATCTGGACCAAGACAAAGAATGGACCAAGATCTCCACCATATCTTATCATGTCAACAATGTGCACCTCTTGAGGAGTTCTCTTGAGAGTGCTCTCTGGTGTTCCTGACCGTGCAAACTCCTCTACATGCTGGCCGAATCCTGGGACAAGATATAACATATCTTGGAGCGAAAAGGTGACGGGAGTGTCAACCAGTTGTTGAAGAACCGGCTCTAGAACAAGAATAGCTATTGGTAATATCTCAGGAGGAGAAGAGAGTAATGACTTGAAGGGGAGTTTACAAGCCACCCTCTGTGTCACTAGATCTAGTGCTAATAGAGATTCACTCTCAACTGACACCGAGGGATCTATGGTAAGCTGAGCGGTTGCCTTCTTCTTCACTTGGGCTTGAGTGGCTACGATTTGCTATTGTTGCCTATAGAGTTCCTCAACTAGCAAAATTGTGTTGACCAATGAGGCTGGTGCCTTGCCGTTGCTTGACGAAGGGGCTGCCTCAATTGCATGTCACTCCAACTACTCTTGATATATCTCTAGACCTCGAGACGATGTGGAATTATTAGCAAAGGGATGTTGTTGGACACATTGAGAAGGTGGAGGCCAAAGCTTTGGATGAAGCTTCAAGCAGCACTGCGTGTTGTGTGTGTTCCTCTTACAGTGAGTGCACCAATGGGACTTAAATCTGCATTCCCGAGCTGTAGCGACCTCTTTCTTGGACTCCACCAGCTCCTGGAGCAATTTGTCATGGTGTGATTATTGCTGAAGAATGATCTCCTTCAACTGCCACATCTCATTAGCAAAGTTCTGAAGGGCCAGAGGTGTATGCTCAATAGTGATGGGCTTTTGTGTGGACAGCGAATAGCTGCAGAAGGTGACTCTAATGGGGTGATGGCTTGGTCAAAATCAACTCTAGCAATCCCTAGGTCGACCAGAAGCTCTCTTTCTAGCTTCGTGGCAAATGAAAATGCCTCATGGCAAGACTTGAATGTCTTCTTGAGAGGTTTCCACTGAAAGTTCCCACACAGACCTGCCGTGAATGCCATGATCCCCTGTTTCTCATCTTGGACCACTCTATGATCCCAACACTGCTTCTAGTATGCTCGAAACCGGGTGATGTAGTCAGGAACAGACTCGTGAGCACCCTGCCGGAACGAAAAGAGGTTGACAAGTAGCCGATTTGTGTTTTTCTTCAATAAAACGTTCTCTAAAAGAAGCAAGTAGTGTCTAGAAGTCTGTCCAGTCCTCTGGGAGAAGAGAATCTGCCCAAGTTACTGCTTTGCCTTCGAGAGACTGCAAGAAGTCACAGCACATACGATCATCGTTGACGATCATGTTTGTGGTGCAGTAGTAATCAAAGTGACTAATATGTGATGTTGGAGAGACTGTTCTAACACCTGAGAAGGTTAGGAGATCACTCCCCTTCTGCAAAACATGGAGTTGAGGTCGAGCTAAAGGTGGCTGCGCCATAGCTTGTAGATCAAAGCCACTAGAATCTGCTGAGGATGAAGAGGACTTGGCCCATGAGGGTGCTGTGCCATACCTAAGCTACCTTTGGATGTGAGAAAGTTTACTCCATACCTTAGGGCCTTGAGGTATGGTAAAAGGGTGCCAATTTGTCGCATGTCTAGTTTGTACCAGCATCAAATACCCTGAACACTATAAATGCCTGGCCAAGGAAATTGGGTTGACAGGAGCAGAAAGATTGTAGACTTGTGCTCAAGCTACTCAAAGTTGCCCAAAATGCCTGTGACGAAGAGAAACAAGGGTGAAAATGGAAGGAGATGTTGCCCTCGAGCACATAGCCATTGATTCGTAGGGTGACTGCCGGAGTAGCTGCTGGAGTAGCCGGTAACTGGTAACTAGTAACCAGTAACCAGGGACCTGTAACCTATAATCGGTAACCCCCTCCTACTCCTGCGCCTGCTCCAACACCAACTCCTATCGCTGCGCCTGCTCTTACTGTCCCTGTTCCTAGGCCAACTCTTGTTCCCGCTCCTCTTGTTCTTATTCCTATGCCAACCTCTATTCCTTGAAGATTGTTTCGTTCCCAAGGAACTCCCAACAAAGTTTAGCCCAAAAGAGAAAATGAGTCCTCTGGTCTCGATCCTTTCCCATTTTGACTATTGGTGGGCTCGTTGGAAAGGGCTCAGCCCCGTCTACCCTCTATCGCAGGAATTTGGGAAGAAGCTGCCTCAATATTCCCCAAAATCCAAGAAGAGGTAGTCTAGAACGCCAATATTGTGGAAAAACATGTGTATGTCATTGATGTAGATTGATATTAAGGCGCTATTGGTATTTTTGGAAAGCCTAGGACCAGAGCACTTCTAGAGACAAGCGGCATCCAAAACAAAGCCCGAAGAGGCACGAATTCACACTATGTGAGAAATGTGCCAATTTAAATGAGTGATAGTAACCTCTTTGTTTAACGCGGATGCCCTACAACCTCAAACATCTTTTGGCCGTCACTGACAAGGAAATGACTAATGGAGTTACCCACCCTTGTTGCTCTAGGTGTCACCTAGCTTACAAAAGTGTGATACACCCCTACCCGCACAGATATAGAGAGAGAAGTTAAAGGCCTTAGCCATTATGAGCAAAGAAACCAAACCCATTGGTAAGGTTTAAATAGATTATTGTAGACAAGTAGTTAGAGTTGTTTACACAATGTAGTGCATGTGGTTTTGTCCCTTTATCCTATGGTGATTTACTATAGGATAACACCATGAAGCGGAACCTAAACCCTCTTTATGCCACGTGACACATGCCACATGTCACATGCCACGTGTCCAAAGGATAATGGTGTGGAACCCGAGGTTCAGAGCCTTGGGCCACTAAACGAAGGAACAGTGCCAAACTCCTAAGCATGGAGCCAAGGAGTGATGAAACCAGACCATGGAGCAACTCCCAAGCATATAGCCCAAGGAGTGAAGGGATAGAAGCCTGGAGCGACTTGGAATAGTTTTGGAGCAACCAACATCCCAATGTGAGGACTAGCACACAAAATGGAGCCAAACGGAGTTTGGCACTATTTCGGCATACTGGTGGCCTAACGCAAGGACATGGGTACTCCACTAGCTAGCATGTAATAGTCTCTTTTTTAAAGTTGAACTTTTTCATCTAATTCCCCTGAACAAGGTTCCGATCCAAAGATCTAAAGCTTGGAAGAATAATCAAAGAAACTGCGAAACTATGCGCACTATCACTCCAACCTGGAAAGAATGAAAACACAGAATTTTAAGGTGTGTGTACATACCAGGAGAGGAAACTTATCTTTTTCTGAATGGAACTTGGGCTTAAACCAAGCTGGACGTAGAACAAGGACAGGCACGCAAGCAGGAGCTATACTATGCCTCAAGTTAGTTAGTTATGCCCAACCTACCCACTACCCACTATCCCTACTATACATTTGGAACCCCCCCCCTCTGAGGAACATATGCTTTGGGCTTTCACCCTAAGCCTCCCTTAGTATTAAGAGTTAGTCTCTAGGACAAGCTCAAAACTTACTAAATATGGAATGGCACTAGATTGCAAATTTGGACACAGGATAAACACCATTGTGTTCAAATCAATCTCTACATTCCATAGATATGCCAAATGAGCAAATCTAGACACTTTCTATAAATAGCATTTGGGACTAAAATAAGACTAACACAAAGAGTATGATAGCAAGGGTGTTTGGCAGATATGATAAGCTATCATCCAGCGATATTGAAGGATTAGTCTCAATACGCGAGGGTTCTTGTCAAGCCAGTGCAACACAAAGCAAAAGAGAACTAACAAGCCGGGCCGAGTATGCTCAACTAAATAGACACTTAGGAATTCCTTCCTTATGCTCATCTGGCCAAGTATATATGCAAAGTTCAGTTTACTAACACTTGAACAAAAGGGGATGATAAAGGGTCCAGCAAGATTTCACTATGCATATAAAGTGTTGAAGCCAATCTACCTATACTGGCCCAAACTCAAAGATCAATAAATGAATAATATCAAAGTTATTAGACAATGATATCTTAGAGACTTAATTATCAGTGAATATATCTTAGATGAGAACACAAAAGTATTTTAAGTAAGTTTTCATTCGATAAACTAGTAGTAGAGCACAGGAACCACCAAGATCATTATTTTTGGAAACATAGGATTCACCATCCAACAAAATTCAATAGTCAGTGTATCATCAAAAAACTCAATGATAAAACTTAATTAGTAAAGATTGTAAATAGCATGCCAAACAACTCACTAAAGATAACTCAAAGAATACAAAGTATTATTAACTGATAAACAAAATACTCGCGAATGTATCACTTGAAGGAAATAACATCCTAATCTATCAAAACTAACTCGAGCAACAATCAACAAAACAGAAGGAATGTGGTAAGACTAACAAACATTTAGTCATGCTAACCATTACACTAGCTAATCTAAATAAATCCCAGTCAATAATACGAAGGAACTCAAGTTGCTTAAACACGTGTCAGCAACATTCTACTAATGTCTCAAACCCAAGAGACCAATCTAAAGCAAACCACAAAGAACATATGGTATTGCATAAAGCCATAAACTATTAAATAGAACAACTAATTATCATATTATATCTTCTGAGACAAAATATAACACACATAGTTTTTACCCTTTATCCTATAGTGATTTACCATAGAATAACCACGAAACAGAACTTAAACCCTCCATGGGCCTTCACACTTTGAGTTTTCAACCCAAGCCTCCCTTAGTATCAAGAGTTACTCTTTGGGACAAACTTGAAGCTTACTAAATATAGAATATCTTTAGATTGTGAATTTGGACATAGAATGAACACCATTGTGTTCATGACAATCTCTACATTCCGTAGATATGCCAAATGAGCAAATCTAGACACTTTCTATAAATAGTATTTGGGATTTAAATGAAATTAACACAAAGGGCATGATAGTGAGGGTGTTTAGCAAATATGGTAAGCTATCATCCAACGATATTGAGGGACTAATCTTAATATGCAAGGGTCCTTGTCAAGCCAGTGCAAGACAGAGCAAAAAAGAACTCAAAAGCTGGGCCAAATATGTTTGGCTGAATAGACACTTAGGAATTCCATCCTTATGCTCATCCGGCCAAGTACAGATGCAAAATCCAGTTTACTAACACTTGAATAAAAGGGATTAATAAAGGGTTTAACAATATTAACCTCCTACTGTCGTGGCAGTAAAGAAAAAATATTCGAAAGGACTAGCCGATAGGTAACTTTTGATACCTGAAGTCACATTCGTGACACTGAGTTACGCAGTTTCCTTGGTATGGCTAGTTACTACCGACATTTCAACATAAGTTTGCAGAGATGGCTATTCCTTTAATATAATTGTTGCACAAGGATGTGCCATTCGAGTGAAAGAAGCCACATAAGGATAGTTTTGTGGCATTGAAACGGTTGTTGAGTAAGGCTCTAATGCTTCGCATTGTTAATCCATCAAAACCTTATGAGGTGACATGTGATGCAAGTGGTTATGCACTAGGAGGAGTTCTCATGCAAAAAGGACAACCTATTGCATATGAGAGTCAAACTTTGAATCCTGCGGAGCAACGTTATTCCATATATAAGTAAGAGTTACTCTTCATTGTTCATACTTTGCAGACGTGGCAACACTATCTTTATGGTGTAGTGGTCACAGTGTTGACAGATCACAAACCCCTTATATATTTTTTCACACAAAAAGAGTTGAATACTAGGTAAGCTCATTGGATGGTCAAACTCATGGAGTTTGGGGAGTTTCTTATTGAGCATTATCTGGGAAAATTGAATATGGTGGCAGATGCTTTATCTTGTGTTTGCCATGTAATGACATTACAAACATGGTTCTATTATCATTTGAGTAAGGTGGTTAGCAAGTTTGGGCAATTAGTTGAGCGTGCTCAAGCTCAGGATGTTGAGGTGGTCTCGTTGCAAGCCCAGATAGAAGCACCTTTCTCATTGGTGGATGGGATTCTTTACTAAAATGGCCATGTGTATTTGCCACGGGTGGATGCATTAATTACTCAAGTTTTATTCCACTATCATGATTGTTCAAAGGCTGATCATTTTGGGGGGAAGAAGATATATGAGTTGATTAAGCATAATTTTTATTAGAGGAATATGAAGGCTAATATCCTTGAGTACTGTAAGTCATGTGAGCTCTATCAATAGGTAAAGGTGCCACAGGAGAAGCCAAGGGGACTTTTGCAACATTTACTTATTCCTTAGAGCCATTAGTGTAGTATCTTTATGGACTTCATCATTTGTTTGCCATAAACACAGAAGCAAAAGGAGCAAGTATGGGTCATAGTGGATCGCTTAACGAAGTATGTGCGGTTGTTGGCTCTTCAAAAGAGTGTCACTGCCTTAGACTTGGTTGCGGTCTACTTGGAGAAGGTCTTTCTTGATTTTGGTTTGCCAGAGGACATCGTTAGCAATTGAGATTCAAAGTTCACTAGTGGATTTTGGAAGAGTTTTGCAAACGCTATGCAAGTGACTCTAAAACTCTCAAATGGAGATCATCCTTAAACAGATGAGTAAACCGAGCATGTGAATCAAGTGGTGGAGGATATACTACGTTGTAGCATTGATCAAAAATAGGGATAGTGGGATCTATATCTTCCATTGGTGCAATTTGCCTACAACAATAGCTAACACAGTGAAACCAAATTAAATCTTTACTTTGCAATGTTTGGAAGGCATCCTCAAACAGCGGTGGAGCTGGAATTGCATTTGAGTAAGGATGCTTAAGAAAAGCTTGATTCAGAGGTGACTAATTTGGCTACGGAACTTGATGAAATTCTAGTGGTGTGCAAACAGAATTTGCAAATAGCTCAGGATAGAGCGGAGAAGTTTGCTAATGAGCATCGCCAATTCTGGGAATATAAAGTGGGTGATCTTATCTTTGTGCGAGTGATCTTTTTATCAAATGAGCAGTAGAACACTTTAGTGCCTTTGTGGAATGGGAAGAGTGATAAACTTTTTCATTGGTATGCTAGTCTATATGAAGTGCTGGAGCACATCAGTAGGTGGTTTATTGAGTGTGGCTACCAGCTGGGGTGAAAATTCATTTGGTATTTTATGTTAGCCATTTGAAAGGTGTATTATCTTGGAGTGACGAGCCCAATGCCTCTTTAATATATATGATATATGACTGTGGAAGATGGATCAGGAGCTTGAGCTTTTTTTCTGCAGGCTATTTGCAAAAGAACACCCACAAGGTGTATGACCTGTTTAGTATTTGCACACATATCAATTTTGTTAAATTTATATTCTTTATTTTTCCACAATACCTATCTTTTATGGCTTCAGTTAAGTTATAGTCATTTACACCTTTGAGTATTTCTTCAATTTAGGCACTATATTTTTGGTTTGCTTAAGCAAACCAACATAGGATATACCTGGGTATTCTTGAATATTCTATAATTTAATTGTTGATATTTATTTAGAATAATTTTGTGTTTATAAATTAAAAACATTTTAATAATGGTCGTCACGTTGACTACATATAGTTGACCGACGGTTTCGGCAAAAAGTTGTTCTAATTTATTTTCAAAGCTTTTAAATCTGAGAACTACAAATTCAATGTTTGGACGTGTGTTTGCAGGTGTGATTTTGTGGCGAGGAAGCAGGAGCAACAGGAGGTCCTCCAGACAAGCTAACTTCTCAAGTTTAACCAGTTGCCACCTCCATGCAAGGGTACTTTCCATGAGCTCAAAGGGTAGAGGGCTGGCTCTTGTTTCTCATACCTGAAAAGTGTATCCATGAAATATACATATCCTCTTGTAGTTTCTCTTCTAAATAGAAGACAAGTGCCTGAGGTTGTACATATCGAAGTACAAACCAAAGAAGCAGATCAATGGATCTCCCCGCAAGGCGTCAATCAGCAGTCGAATGAGGCGAGCAGCACATACTTGATCCTCTTCCAGTCGATCCACTTTCCTGTAACCAATGGTGCTACCGTTGCTCACCAGGTACCAGCCCAGCTCGCTGTCGCATGCCTCGACGAGATATTCCATGACCCTTTGTCCCATGTTTACTGGCTCTCGGATGTCCAGTGCGTTGAACTTTGAGACCTTGCCAAGATCAAGCTCGATCCAGCCGGTCGACTCCCCTTGCATTGGAGCCCAGAAAGTTTCCATACGCTCGTCAAGGATTTGCTTCGGCCCGAACGAAGAGCTGCGAACGCTGCTTGCTGTCACGGACAAGGGATTCGCTGCTAAGTTGACGCTCAAGATGGAATCTATGGCGGAGCTAAACCGCTCCAGCGTCTGGAAGTCGGATTCGTCGATCAGTCCCGACGAGTTTGGAGGGACGTTGAGCAGGAGCAAGCAGTTCCTGGCGGATGATTTGTAGAAAACGTCGAGCAGCTGCTCCAGGGATTTTGGAGCCTCGTTCCTGTGCCAAAACCAACCGGGCCTGATGGAGATATCACACTCCGGAGGGAGCCAGTCGGTTCCAGCACTCTCTCCAGACATCAAGTACCTGTCGATGTTGCGAATTGGATCGAGTTTCACGAGAACGAAAGTCTCATGGAAGGATGGATTTTACGTACTGGCCATCGCTCCTGCCGATCGTAATGGAAGATCTGTTCGCCATCGCCCAGCATGGTTGTCCGGCCTCGCCATACTCGTTCCCAACCCATCGGATGTCGGGGCCAGTGTCGGAAAAGATGTTGCCACCGGGGATGAATCGTGTCAAACCAGAGCTCAAAATCGTAGCTCATGTTCATTGCAGTGGGTGATTTCGCACCATCCAGCCACACCTCGGAGATCGGCCCATATCTGCACGCCAAAACAGAATGCCGCGTCAAGGCATCTGCTGCTAGAGATGAAAACTACAAAAGCCCACAAGCTCGCGAGCTCCTAATGCTAAAACCGTTTGATGGGCTGGAGGAAATGCAAATATATCACACAGTGACCATGCCACCAAGAAAAATGCGTGAAGAAGAAGAAGCAAAGAATGTCTCACTCACCCAGTAAGAAGCTCTCGGAGCTGAGCCAAGTAGAACTCGTTGTAGAGAAGAGTGTCGCCATAGCAGCTCTCGTGCAAATCCCATGGCGAGAGGTAAAAGCCACATCCACGTCCAATCCACGCTCCCTGGCGGCGGCCACGAACTCGGCCACCACATCCCCCTTCCCTCCTCGCGCTAGCCACGGAGAAATTGGTGTAGGCCGAGGGCCACAGGCAGAACCCGTCGTGGTGATTGACCGTGAGGATCACGAGCTGCGCGCCCGCGGATTGAGCCGCGTCCATCCACTGCGACGCATTAGATCGCTCCGGGTTGAAGATGGAGGGCGATTCGTGGCCGGATCCACGCTCCGAGTCCGTGAATGTGTTGACGCCGAAGTGGAAGAGCGGCGCGAGTTGAACTGGAGCTGGCGCCATGAGGGAATTGGGCGGAGAGGGGCGAATTTAGGGCGACAGCTCTCAAGAACACTAGTATCTCGAGGAGCAAGAAAGAGAGATGGAAATTCATTGCTATAGAGAATGGAGGAGAGAGCCAATCTTATAAGCCCAGTGGAGTAGAGGAATTCTCACCAGAGAGTAAAATCTTTGCTTATCTTCTTCTTCTTAGCCGTGATCTCCAAGCTAGATTGGAATGTTCTTTCTCCGTCCAGGATTCTCAAGAGCTGTGGAGGTCGCGCCCGGATTCTCGCAAGGAATACCTCGCGAATCGCGAATGCGTGTGAGATCCAGCAAAGTTTATGGCATTGCTCTTCCCCAATTTCGTGATTTCCACAGACACCTCAGAGGATTGCTTGCTCTCCTGGGGAGCACTGCTCAAGAACTGCCGGGATCTGTCACGGGGGAGGCAAATCCACGCCCGCATTGCGCAGAGCGAGCACCGCCGCAACAAATACCTCGCGAATCTGCTCGTCCAGATGTATGGCAAATGCGGCAGCGTCGATGACGCCCGTGCAATCTTGGAATCCATAGAGAATCCTAAGCTCTTCTCCTCCAAAATCATGATCCAGGCCTACGCACAGGCGAAAGATCTAAATCGAGCGCGCAGAACGTTCGATGGGATGCTCCGGCGAGATGCCTCGACGTGGAACTCGATCGTCACGGCATATGCCGACAACGGGCATCTTGATAAAGCGCGAGAGATTTTCGAATTGGCTCCAGAGAAGAGCGAGATCTCTTGAAATGTGATGATCACGCTTTGCATCCGCAGTGGAAAGATAGCTTCTGCCAAGGATTTGTTTGATCGGATGCCCGTGAAGACGATCGTTGCGCAGACTGCCCTCGTCACAGCATTGGCCAGGAAAGGGCATTTGGAAGAAGCCGAGGCTTTGTTTGAGAACATAAAGGAGGAGCGCGATGTAGAGTCATGGGCTTTTGGCTCTCGCTGTCTACAGACAACTCCAACCGAACAGCAAATGCAGGTTGGGCAGTCTTTTTCTCTTGAGTTGATACAAACGAACACTTTCTGGCGACAGGGAACTGCATTTGAGGTGAAAAGGCTACTGATTGCCGGAAAGCAGAAAGAGGCGTTACGTGCTCAAGACGGGCAACTTTGGGGATGTGCTCTTCTTATGGCCCGGCAGCTGGGAGAGAAGGTACCTTGTCTTGTAGCTTTGATGTATAGACCGTTAGTGATGGTCTTGTGGTTTTTAATAGTTCTACACCGACACTATAGCGGAGATGGCTCAACGTCAGTTTCAACCAGGGTTTCCCCTCCGGACTCTTATCTCTTCTTTATGCTGGTCAACATGCCGGAGTGTTCATAGGGAACACTAATTCGTCGAACGTAACAGCGCTTCAATCTCAACCGGTTCCAGCGTCCGCTGTAGATGGTGCAACACAGGTGAAATACTTTTATCAAGCTACTCTCTTGCTTAAGGAGTGCATGTTGACTTGCAGGACGCAGTAGAAGGAATGCTCGAAGAATGGCAGGAAAACCTGGCTATAATGGCAGCTAACCGAACTAATGGGTACGAGAGAGTGATTATGCATCTTGGTGATTGTCTCTGGAGACATCGAGATGAGGTATATACATGGTCACACTTTGATGTTTCTCATAGTTTTAACTTGCAGATATGTGGAGCCCATATTTGCTATCTTCTTGCAAATGCTAGTTTTGAGCCTTTCTCCCCTTCTGCCAGACTTTGTCTTATAGGTGCCGACCATTGTAAGTATCCACGCACGTACGCTAGTCCAGAAGCTATCCAGGTAAGCCGTGTTTGTCCTCAATAACAATTGTTAACCTTTTCTTCATCAGCGAATGGAAGTGTACGAATTTGCAAGAGTGACCGGCAATTCCCAGTTTATTTTACTTCCTTTTCAGCCATACAAGCTTATTTATGCGTCGATGCTTGCTGAAGCTGGAAAGATAAACGAAGCTTTAAGGTTGGTAGTGATTTTTAACTGTATGCTTCGTTAACACAAGGTTTCTCTTCGAAGGTATTGCCAAGCGGTGTTGAAAACATTGAAAACAGCGGGCCATGCAGCTGATGTGTGCAAAGAAGCGGCTGTAGCCTTGGAAGAGCGTCTTCGTATCCACTCTCAGGTTTGTAAGCAGACACTCGGGCTTTTATACTCACTTTCCTGTTATCCAGGGAGGCTTGACGTCAATTGTGCAACGGTTTTTTGGTAATATTGGTCTACACAAGATGATAGGCCCTTCGCCCCCGAAAGCTTCCGATAATGCTGATATTAATAACCGTCCTGCAACAGCTTCTAGCAGAAGCAGTGTATCACTTGCCTCGTCAGCATCAATGGAACCCATAAGTGATAATACGAGAAGATCCAACATGCCAGCGAAAAGCATTTCTGAGCCTGACTTTAGGCCTGCACAGGTAACTCGACTTGCTCTTGTGTACCTTATTAAGACTTGTATTCTTTCATCAGATCGTTAGTCCAGCGAAAGGAATGCCAAACAGAGGCGTCTTTACTTCTTTCGTGCAAAGAGCGATGGGCTTCATAAAAACACCATCGAAGGAGGTTTGTAGAAGCTTTGGAAAGAGCGCTAGCTGATTGATGGTCGGGTATGTGATGCAGGCAAAGCTTGGCAACAGCAACAAGTTTAGATACGACGAGACACTGAAGCGCTGGGTTGAAGAAGGAGCCGAGGCACAAGCGCCAGACCTTCCGTTGGCTCCTCCTCCCACGGCAAACAAGCTCGTCTCGCGCGTGGAGGAGAACGGCGCTCCTATTTCCATGTCTCCAGAGAGACCACAGCCAACTCCAGAAAGGCCGCAACCGGTTGTGAGTGGAATCCCACCAATGCCTCCGAGCAGTAACCAGTACGCAGCTCGCGCACGTCAAAACGTTAGATCAAGGTACCGTTTTGGTCATTCCCAGCACTCCAATCTCACGAGGTTTTTGCAGATATGTCGATACATTCAACAAAGGTAGCGTAACACCATCCAAGACATCATAGGACTCTCCTCCACTGTTTGGCGTGGTGCCAAAGGCAAGCGCAAAGCCTTTGGCTCCAGCGAGATTTTTCGTGCCTGCAGCCGCTGCTGCCGCTGCTCCAGATATCAACAGCAACCATTCGGTGGATCCTTCCTCAGCACCGGACTTTGTCTCCGACACGGCGTTCTCAAACGGGAATGGAGCATTCGCTCAGCCGTTTGTACAGGATATGAGAAACGATCCGGGGCCAACGCCTGATCATCTCTCGAGCAGCTCTTCGCCAGCAATGTTCTATTCGAATCACTATCCAGCAGCACCGTCGACCGTCTCGTTGCCGCCACCTCCAGCTCTGGAAGTCACTCCGCCAGTGATGGTCGAGCAGCAGCAGCAAAACCAACACCAGGAAAGTTCGATTCATCGGCACCACCATCAACAGTCCGGCACAGTGGGATTCGAAGCTGCCAGTTCCTCCGGAGTGTTTGGAGACGACTTGCAAGAGGTGGAATTGTAAATCACACTCCACAAGTAGTGTTGCTGGGTGGATTTTGGTAGAGCAGTGTAGCGAAGTAGTAGTCGTGGAAGGAGGAATTTTTTTTGGCTGGGGTGATTCTTTGGAGCCACGAGCGAAGCGAGGAAGGTCCTTAAAGTTGCTAGAGAAAGGAAACTCTTTACAGTGTAACAAATAAAAGCAAAGGCCTTGTGATGAATATACCTCGAATAATCTCCCGGATTTAAAACATGGCGCGCGTAGCTCACAAGGCATCGTCTTGGTGGGATAAAACGCTGGTTGTCTACGCGCGGTGTGGGCATTTGGAGGAATCGAGAAGGATATTTGATGCATTGCCGGCCAAGAACATCGCGTCGTGGACGGCGCTCGCGACCGCGTATGCCGAGAGTGGGCATCCGGGGGAGGCCAAGGCAGCGTTCGATCGAATGGCGGTGTGGGACGTAGTTTCCTCCACTGCGATGGTCAAGGCGCTGGGCGATTGCGGGCGGATTGGATCAAGCAAGGCGGTGTTTGATGTGATGCCCGAAAGGAACTGCAAGACGTGGGCGACGCTGCTGCGGGGATTTGCTCGCGGCGGAGAGATTGGGCGAGCGAGAGAGGTGCTGGATCGGATGCCCGAGACGAATGTGGTAGCGTGGACGATCCTCGTGCAGGGATTCGCGCAGCGCGGGCGAGTGGGTGATGCGAAGGCCGCGTTTGATTCCATGCCCGAGAAGAACAGCATCACTCGCGCGGTGATGCTCGTCATGTTTGCGGAGAATGGATTCATGGAGGAGGCGGAGGATGTCTTCCAGGAGATTGTCCACCGAAACGCGATCCTCTGGGGGGCGATGCACTGCTGCTATGCCCAAAATGGGGATTTGATTCAAGCCAAGAGTTTGTTTGATAGGATGCCTCAGCACAGCGTACTTTCGTGGACGATTATGATCAAGTCATACGCGAAAAACGGTGATGCTGATCAAGGAAAACAATTGTTTGAAAAAATGCCACGCAGAGATCTTGTTTCATGGAACGCGATAATCGCTGTTTATGCCCAGAGAGGTCGTTTCAAAGAGGCGATCCGGGCGTTTTCTTTGGTTTGCTGCTGGGATTCCTATTCATGGAACACAATTCTAGTGGTATATGCTCTAGATGCAAATATTCGTGATGCTAAGAAAGCGTTCGATGAGATGCCAACTTGGAACTTGGTCTCCTGGAACACGATTCTTGCAGCATATGCCCAAACCGGGCATGCGTATTCTGCGATCCAGCTCTTTTGGGCGATGTTTCTTCACGGCTTTGACCCCGACAAGGCAGCGTTTGCCATCGTTTTGACGGCGTGTAGCCATCTGGGGCTCGTCAAGGAAGCAGTAAGCTACTTCACGGCAATGAGCTTTGACAATGGATTGGATCCTTCGCAAGACCACTACACCTGCATTGTTGATGCTCTCGGACGACTAGGGCGATTGAAAGAGGCCGAGGGTGTCCTAGAGAATATGCCTTTGCCAGCAGATGGAGTTGCATGGGCAACGTTTCTTACCGCATGCAAAAACCACGGGGAGATGAATCGAGGGATGCATGCTGCGGAATTTACGTGCCAGTCCAGCCTTGTGAGTGATGCATTGCCTTATGTGATGCTGGAAAACATCTTCAGAGCAGTTCAGACTTGATTCTTCACTGTTTTGATGTGTTGACCCAAACATCAATCGTTGATATCCAGCCATTCCGTGAGCCGCCCCATCCCCCATGGATGGAGAGCGGCACGCACAGAGATTGGGCATAGGAGAGTCTTCAGAAATCTATCTGGAGTGTTAAGTGCAGTGGGTTTGCTTTAGCCAGCAACGCGACCAATGCTGCTGTTGTGAATTTGAGCAGCAGCACTGCGCTTCTCCTGCTTCACATCAGTGCCATGCTAGGCGTGGCAATCCAGATTCTCAAGACCATGCCGGTGAGAGTCTATCATGAGCTCCTGTTGAAAGTGGGAAGTCGTGGTGTGAAAAGCTTGCGTTTGAGGCGCGGGTGGAGATGGGTCATTGATACCTCGTTCCCATTGCCTTCCTTGTATCCTATCTCCCTCATTGCCTCCCGACATGCTTCATATGTTCTCCTCTCTGAGTCCCATATGTTATCCTCTCCGCTGGGCCTCAGCCCATTCTTGATATTTACGAAGGCTCCATTGGATGTTGATACAGAGAATTAAATTTAAAGACAATTGGCCCACTTTTATGATGGGCTTAATCTATGTTGAATGGATTGCTCTTTGCAAAGCATGTATGCAAGGCGATTTTACAAGGAAATTTATCAAATCTTCCGCAAAGTCAATGCCATACCTGTCAAGAACCAAATCCTTGGAGAGCTTTAGGAATTAGTATAGGGATATATAGGGATGCATAATGAAGGATAGTTAAGTAATTTGATGATGAGAAGTTTGACATGGCGCAAGCAGAGTGTGCCTCTCAAGGCATCCAAATCTATGTTCTAGCTCCCATTTGGAAATAAGAAAGATTACAAGTGCCATTTCCTACTCATCCATTCCCTTCGAAAACTTTCTTTCTATTCTGCAGGGTGGAGTTTTATATATAATGTTGTTGTCACAAATAATTATAAAGCAAGTATAAGGGAATATTGCTTCTTCAATGGCAACTAGCACTTTGTAAAATGTTTTGTGACCAACTATTCCCTTCTCATGGAATATAAGTATATGAAAATTTTCAAAACTATCATGTTGGAGTACAATCTTAATCATTCTTAAACTCTTAGGAATACTAGACTCAACTCTTCAGTTCCCTTTAATCTTTCAGTCTAGCATCATTCCAAATCCAGGATTGGTATTCAGATTTAGAATATTGCACTAGTCTTTTGAGACAAGTTGTTTTGAATCATTAGGATCATCCTCTAGTGATTTCAATCTACATTGAGTTATAATTTAAATAGATTGCTACTTTGTCCTCTATGACATGCTAGATGGAGAAAAAGTGTTATATAAGATCATATTTTTTATGCATTCCCCAAGTATTCTTTACAATTCAAATATTTATTTTGATAGATTTTTTTCTGCAGGCTATTTGCAAAAGAACACCAAACATCTGATTGCATAAATAGACGATGATGGTCACATTAGCTTATGGTTTCCAGACATGCAAATGATTCTTTCACAAGGTGTATGACCTATTTGCACACATCATATTTTTATATTCTTTATTTTTCCACAATACCTATCTTTTATAGCTTCAGTTTTGAGTATTTCTTCAATGTAGGCACTATATTTTTGGTTTTCTTAATTTCTTAATAGACACTGCACATGTGACTATCACAGTCAAATTGTGATGGCCACATCAGCAATTTGAAATAACGTTGCCTTAGTATATGTCATCGTCACTATCATTTTTTTAATGGTGGCATTGTGATAGTGAAATCAATTTAAATGTTTTTCAAAACTAGCCCAGCTGGTTGACCACCATGAAACCTGCAATAGCAGGTTAAAATGCTAATGTGGTAATTATTTCCTCCCGCCACTATTGCTGACATGTCAATTCATGGTTTTAGGGTTTTGAGTAGAATGGAAGAGCAGCAGTTGAACGATTTGGAGATTGTGTTCTCCACTCAATGTCAGCAAGAGTTTCTATATGATGGTTCTCAATTCAGTAGGGGGAATTTTACTGCTCCCACTCCACCGAAGCCTCTGAAACCAACTAAAAATTGCTGGCTCTGAATGAAGCAAAGAAGCATGATTTCTTCTTACAGCAGCGAGGTAACATTTAGGAGAGGCACAAGACTACAAGCATTTATTGGCAGCAAGTTTCCGAGTAAGTTTTGGATATTTTAGACTTCCAGTCATTCACTAAGTTTTTAGCTACTATTTGACACATGGTGTCAACCATTTGCCTGGGCAATGCCAATCTTGTTGGGAGTATATCTACAAAGAGTTCAACAAAATCAAGTCATATGAATATCATGTTCCTATTGGCAAAAGCAGTATTGAAACATGACAACAGAGCAACATTGTGAAGCTGATTTACCACCAAAGTTCAATGATCAACTTTATGCAATGATGGACAAGTGGCTTTAGGACTGTCAAACTGTAAATTCACAGAGACAAATTTAGGAATCAATGTCTTCACTACTTACATCTCAACAATTACCATTACCGACACCAAGAGCTTCAAAAACAATCACTATTACCTCCATATGGAGAATTAGAGCCTAAAGGTATGTTTTGTAGTTTTTGTTTATAATCACTTTTGGCAATGACAGAAAACAACAATAATCCTGAAAAGCATAGTTCAGGCTAGTTGAGGAAGAAGTCCTGCACACAACTTGCAGAACAACTTGTAGGAGCACTATGTGAAAACAATGTGAGCCTCATTGATACAATGGAAAATAGCTAGAAGGAAATTTGTTATCATAATCTGAAGAAGGAAGAATTCATGGAGTGTACTCTGTTTTTGGATAGCCAAATGGTGAAGAGTATGGATTAAATAACTCAAGCCTTGTTTGCAATTGATTCTTTGGTAAGTCAATTCATTTTCTTATTCATGAACTTCACTTTTGTAGTTTACAATGTCACTAATTACTATCTCCGAAGAGACAAGAGAGATGATGAACTAATAAAGATGTGATGATTTACCTAATCAACAATTCTAGGCCTAGCATTCCCATCTTGCATTGCCACTACCAATATCCTTGGATCGATTCCATCAATTTAGATAGAGCATTCTTGTTGGAAGGACATGAGTGTTCACGTAAAGCTGTTTGTATTAGTTGTCTGGCAATAGAAACACGAATGGATTAGAGTTAGATTGAAAGGAAAGAAAGAACTTTGCAAGAGTAAGTACCAAGAATGCCACACTGTAAAATGACAATCTTTGTGTATGGTTGATTGAATCCCCTCTCGGTGACCACTACTCAGGTATTGCCTATAAGCTTGGCATTGCTGTGGGGATTCAAGATGAGATTTTTCCCAAGGAACGAAGAGAAGAAAATACATATCGGAAGTAAAGATTGCTTGTGTTATCTTGGTACTGGTACTTATCTTTCGGACAACATCCAGGCCTTCTACCACCTGCCCTACCACCGAATTCATTGGGAATTTCAAAGAATTCATTGGGAAACCAAGTAGGATCCCAACTTCTAGTGATAGAACAGCTTCAATGGCCACAAGCTGCATTCCCTTGCGTCGACAGCCTCAAGTTGCATTTCCAAGCGTCTTCTGTAGTGCCATTCCAAATCATTTTCTTCCCTCTTCCTCTTGCCGCCAGACAACTCAACACACAAAACCCCCTTTAATCATTTAAAAACCTTCCTTATGAGAAGAACGGAAAACGAACATGAATGTTAGAATCAGACCAACACTGGCAGCAGCTGTGACTCTAAACTCATCATAGCCCCCCTCTCTCTGCTCTCAGCCAGGTTCCCTGCTGCAGCCGCGTTCAAGCCCTGTACTGACATCTCCAAATTAAAACCCTGAAAAATAAAACAAAACTTGAGTTTGTGAGCACGCTAAAATAAATAAATTTGTGAGCTTCAAGTGGATTTGTGTAAGTCTACTACATAAGTAATGAGAATGTTTCTAACCTCCGTAGTAGCGACATGAGGCTCTGGTCACCAGCCTTGTAGTTGATTAGTCACTAGCTCAGGCTCAATGTCTATTTCCCCTATGTCACCTATACTAATAATGAAGTTATGCAAAATGCAAGTTGTTTTTATGGCAAATGTTAACTGAGTGATGGTCTCAACTTTAATCAGCTTCCTAAACATCCTCCAATGACCTTTAAGCAATCCAAAACTTCTCTCACAACTATCCTCAAAGACAACAAATAAAAGTTGAATGCTTCCCTCAATTTAGTTCCATTTGCATTTGGAAATGGTCCAACCACGGAAGCTCGTAGTATCCTAAGTCTCCAATGATATACTCCCAAAAGTGGTATTGGCCTCTTAAGACTATTGGTCCGTTAAGAATTTCACTTAATTGAGCTCTTCTGTAGAATGAACTCTTCCTCAAAATAGTTATGTCATTGCAACTTTTAGGATCTCCAACTCAAATATCCAAGAACTTTGCTTCACTATCAATGATTGCTTGCATGACAATTGAGTTATCTTTGTCCTTGTTGTAATAATCACTTGCAAAAGTGTTTCTAGGAAGTTCAACTTCGAAATATGTGCAGTCAATTGCACCATAGCAATTCAAGAAGCCACAAAAACTCTCGAAACCTATTTTTACTACTGTCAGATCTACTAGCCACACAAGAAATTGTCCTAGATGCTGGAATGTTGAGTTAGAGAACTTCTAACAATACTTCTGGACAATTGCTTTAGAAACACCAAAATGCTCTATCAAACTTTAATCAATGATAAATCAGCACTGACTCAATAGTAACTTGATTTTAGAATATTCTAGAATAATTTGATGTGGATAATGGTTACATGTACAGCATTTTATCACCGTCACCGCACAGAAAATGACAGTGATAGGATATACCTGGGTATTCTTGAATATTCTATAATCTAATTGTTGATATTTATTTAGACTAATCTTGTGTTTATAAATTCAAAACATTTTAATAATGGTCATCACATTGACTACAAAGAGTTGACTATGTAGTTGACTGATGGTTTCAGCAAAAAGATATTGTTTTCAGAACTACATTGTAGTTCAATATTTGGACATGGGTTTGTAGGTGTGATTTTGTGGCAAGGAAGCAAGAGCAACAGGAGGTCCTCCAGACAAGCTAACAGACAAGCTAACAAGCTAATGAGCTACCACCTCCATGTAAGGGTACTTTCCATGAGCTCAAAGGGTAGAGGGCTAGCTTTTGATTTTTTTTTTGTTGTTCTCTAGGCCCAATCTGTTAGGAGTGATGCAAAGAGACTGTTATTGATCAGGCCAGGGATTTCCAACCCAAAGCTATGTTTCTTATACCTGAAAAGTGTATCCATGAAATATATATATCCTCTTGTGGTTTCTCTTGTAAATAGAAGACGAGTGCTTGAGGTTGTACATATCGAAGTACAAACCAAAGAAGCAGATCAATGGATCTCCCCATGACGCATCAATCAGTAGTCGAACGAGGTGAGCAGCACATACTTGATCCTCTTCCAGTCGATTTGCTTTAAAAAACAATTTTTGTCTAGATTTAAAACAAAGTCTTCCATAAATTAGTTATTATATGTTTGAAAAGCTACTTAACATCATTCCATAAGTAAATTGATCTACAACAGGCTATCATACACTAGACAATTTGACTTTTGTGTTGATTCCACTGGGCAATTTCACGAAATGGTCTCCACGCCCCATTCAAATTAGTCTCTAGTGTTGATTTAGTTTGCCTAAATTTGCCAAGAGTAATAAGCCACTCTTTCTAATTTCATAATTGTAAAAGTAAGGTTTGCTATAAGCTAGAGGGTAAAACCCACTATGAAGCAGATAAGTTACTCTGGAATTAACTATCACACACTAGAGTCCTTGCATTGAATTAATCTTAACCATACTAGGTATGGGCAAAAAGGGAAGATCTTCTTACACACCTAGGTGAAGAGATTAAGAATTAACAACCCTCTATATTTCTAATAGAAGTTGAATAAGGGAATTGGGGTAGACAAAATAAAAATGTTTATCAACGATCCATCACACCTATCAAAAAATATATTTTGCTTATAGACCCAGACAAAAGTTGGTTAATCCCCACTCTGTGTGTCTAAGCAAAAGTATAAGAAAGCAAAAACTAAACTATCTTGTGTGCTTAATTAGGCCAACGAATGATAAATTTAACAAAATTGCTTAAATAGTTCAACGAATTATTAAGTGAAATACTTGACAATATTCTGCTCAAGGTATACAGAAGTCTAACCTCTTGTATTTTTACTATTGTCAAAGAAAGTGTGATAATACTTTATAGGTATACAAAATAAATAAAACTTATATCTGTGGAGTTACCTATACAAAAAGAAAATAGAACTAAGATTCTTCCTAGATAGAGAGATAGTTTGCTTATTTGAGCTAAATGCAAATCCTGAGTATTATAATTTGTAAAGGATTTATAAAATTTTGCCTTCTAAACAATTGCTAAATTTTATGCAATCTTTAAGAAAAAAGGCTATTATGGGAACTTTAATAGTTCACAATAAAGCTTGGATACCCATAGGCAGAAATACATTTGGTGATAATTGGGTTAATAAACGTTGGATCAATTCCAAATTTGAATTGGTAGGCAACAAAATTTTATGGAGTAAACATCTTTTAAGGTGGACCACATTTGAGAAGAATAGATATGCTCTAAAAAATAATGTTTGTTGCTCAAGAAATTTTTAGGACTTTTGTATAAAAAATATTCTAGGCATTTGGCCTCTAGAGGAAAGCAATCTCTATTTTGAAATTGGTTGAAAAGCTAGATACTTACTCCTAAAAGTGACTGATAGGCCAATTTATAAGAGGGATACATTGCATACCAAAACCTCATACCACTCATTCCACAAACGAAGCATAATAACTAGGCTTGCTATAGTAACAACACCAACAAACTTCAAAATATATAGGCATAGACCAACAATTGATCTTACTTATAAAGCTTTAAATGGCATAATCCCTATGTATAAAATTTTCACTATCTATACCAAAAAAAGTAATAGATATACAATATTTCTCTCACAATCTAATGAGCAAAAGATAGTCTAAATAAAAGTATTCACAAGATCTAGAATGAAATTATAAAGCACTTGCTCGTGATATTTGTGATTTAAACCTCCCTTCAGAAAAAACTAAATCATTGCTTAATCAAGCTAGAGAAAAACTTGAAAGAGAGCGAACTAAAAGCATATTAGGTACACCTCAATGAAGAGGAGATAAAAAATCTAAATACAACTTTGATGGTCATCTAGAATATATGAATCCATACATTACTCCTTTTTAATAGCATCAGCATATACAAAATATCTCTACTTCAACTGAGAATAGTGGAACACAAAATAACTAGAATGATTCCTTATAAGAAGAAAAAACACTAAATTTACAACCCTTACCTTTTGACGGTGATCTAGGTTTCCTTACGAACCAAACACTTGTTTTGCCTATACTATTTACCAAACAAAGCATTTCCCGTCAAATTGCAATGAGCATAATAGCAATTGCAGAAACAGCAATAAGCACTGTTATTACATATTCATCCTTTCCTGAAATTAAAAGAAAGGACCCACAACTACATATTAAGCAATACATAGAAGCAATTAAGCTCAATCAAGCAGATACGCAAAAAAAGAATTTTTTCCTCTATACACTCAAAAACAAAGTCAAAAACTGGTACTATGATAATGATGTCAAAAATCATGGCACATTTGATGAGCAAACAAAATTTTTCCTAAAAGCTTTCTCCATGAAACAAACCCAAGCAAAAACTATGATGAGTTGCAAAAACTTCAAGAAAAATCTGAGACAATGGAGAAATATACAACTCGATTTAACAAGTGTTATAAGTATTAGTGTTATAGACAAAATGCGTCTACACCTATACATATAAAGCCTTAAGAAAATTTATCGTGAACATGCGATAAAGAGAGCTCATGCAGATTTCAATGGTTTGAAAAAAACCATGATTGCCTACTAAGATCTCATAAAATAATATGACATGGTACATATAGTGAAGTCAAACAAAAAGACAACTTCTATAGACAAAAAAACTAGTCGTTTAAGGAGCCTCAAATTGCAAACCAATATCAAACAAGGGATTTGGTGTACTACATGCAAAAATAAAGGCCATAGCAAAGAAGAATGCGAAGTTCAACTGATCAAATGCTAATTTTGTGAAAAATAAAGGCATTCAGCTAAGGAGTGTAAAACCTTGTTTAAACAACTAGGAGGCTAATAGGCAGCCTGAATTAATAAAATAACATGTAGGCAAAGCTATCCATTTAACAATAAAAGTTAATAAACGAGGAACAATTACAATGATAATCGAAGTGCCAAACATGAATACTCATGTGCTAAAAGGCTAGATGACCTTCGGGATTATCCACCTAGCCATGAGGAAAATAGGTCTAAAAACTATAATCAGTTTAAAAAATATGATTAATTCAAAGGTTATAATAGACTTAAAGAATATGAAAAGTCAGCGCATCTTTCCCCTTAAACCAACTGGAAAAGAGGCAATTGCTTGATGAGAGAGCCTTTAGTGGCTATTTTATCCCCATTTATCCCCCAAGGTTCCAAAGATCCATTGTGACAGTATATCCAAATCTCATCCCATGATCACATGCGCTATAGTATGACCAAGCTAAGACTCCTACTCGCGATCCTATGCTATACAATCAAGTTGAATCATCAAGCAAGAATGATAAACTTTATGAAGATACAAAACCTACAACTAGGCATGTTGAGGTAGAATGGTCAAATACAGAAGAGTTACTTCACTCTCTTTATCTTGGCTTTCAGATTCAACCTTTCTTCATTAGGCTTTAATCATGACATAGATGTTAAGTAGTAAAAATCATCCTCAACTCTTAACGGCACCAAAAGAAAAATATCAATACAAAAATCACTCAATAATTCTAGGATTTGCAACCACAAGTCGATTTGGAGAATAATGATTCTAACACAAAGAGTCTCACACCTTTACAAGCTGACACAAATTTTATCATTAGCACAAAAGGAAAATCCTATATTAAAGCTAGATGGCAAAGATAAAAAGAAGGTAGTGAAAGGCACTTTGAATGTCAGAATTACACTCACTCTAAGCCAACTTTTCATTATAACACCTTACCTTAGAGCTATATTGCTCAAAAAGCTCTTACCTAAAAAGGAAGAAACTTTAATCCCATCTATAACCATTGTAATTGAGCTAAGAGATTATGATGATGAAATTTTTACAATTGATATAAAGATTGGTAAAAATCTATTATATAGAACTGATGGTGGCTCAAGCATAAATATTATAGAAAAGAGTATTTGTAAAGAATTAGGCCTAGGCTCAATTCAACCAGCCCCATTTAATATACAAATAGCTCATGACTGAAATGTTAAACCCATTAGAATTATTAGAAATGTCTTAACCAATGTGGTTGGCCTAAAATACAAACTCAAATATGTTATGCTTAAAATAACACAACAAGATTATGCCTATAAAGCTCTACTATGCAAACTTTGGCTAAAAACTACTTGCACAAACCAAAACTGGAAAAATGATTTCTTATGTATAAAGCAAAGCAACCAAAAAAGGTCTATACCACCATATAAAAAAGAAAAATCGACCCTCAAAACTCAATTATAATTAGGAGGAACAAATCTTAGAAAATTTCCTTGAAATTCAGCCAATTTCAGAAGTCAATCTTTATTCAATATTCAAAAGAATACTTAGACAAGAAACCCTTAAACCAGAAATCGGTTCGGATGTAAAAGATTTTTCCTTAAAGGAGGATTTGCTTATAAAATTGATCAACAAAAAAACTATGTTTCGCATATTGCTTATGATCAACCACTTGAGCAAATCAATTTAGTAGATTAACAGCACTTCAACCTCAACCAGTTCTAGCATTTGTTATAGATGGTGCAACATAGGTGAAATACTTTTATCAAGCTACTCTCTTGCTTAAGGAGTGCATGCTGACTTGCAAGACGTAGTAGAAGGAATGCTCGAAGAATGGCAGGAAAACCTGGCTATAATGGCAGCTAACCGAACTAATAGGGACGAGAGAGTGATTATGCATCTTGGTGATTGTCTCTAGAGACATCGAGATGAGGTATATACATGGTCACACGTTGGTGTTTCTCATAGTTTTAACTTGCAAATATGTGGAGCGCATATTTGCTATCTTTTTGCAAATGCTAGTTTTGAGCCTTTCTCCCCTTCTGCCAGGCTTTGTCTTATAGGTGCCAACCATTGTAAGTATCCACGCACATACACTAGTCCAGAAGCTATCCAGGTAAGCCATGTTTGTCCTAACAATTGTTAACCTTTTCTTCATTAGTGAATGGAAGTGTATGAATTTGCAAGAGTGACCAGCAATTCCCAGTTTATTTTACTTCCTTTTCAGCTATACAAGCTTATTTATGTGTCGATGCTTGCTGAAGCTGGAAAGATAAACGAAGCTTTAAGGTTGGTAGTGATTTTTAACTGTATGCTTCGTTAACACAAGGTTTCTCTTCGAAGGTATTGCCAAGCGGTGTTGAAAACATTGAAAACAGCGGGCCATGCAGCTGATGTGTGCAAAGAAGTGGCTGTAGCCTTGGAAGAGCGTCTTCGTATCCACTCTCAGGTTTGTAAGCGGACACTCGGCTTTTATACTCACTTTCCTATTATCCAGGGAGGCTTGACATCAATTGTGCAACGGTTTTTTGGCAATATTGGTCTACACAAGATGATAGGCCCTTCTTCCCCGAAAGCTTCTGATAATGCTGATATTAATAACCATCCCGCAACAGCTTCTAGCAGAAGCAGTGTATCACTTACCTCGTTGGCATCAATGGAACCCATAAGTGATAATACAAGAAGATCCAACATGCCAGCGAAAAGCATTTCTGAGCCTGACTTTAGGCCTGCACAGGTAACTCGACTTGCTCTTGTGTACCTTCGATTAAGACTTGTATTCTTTCATCAGATCATTACTCCAGTGAAAGGAATGCCAAACAGAGGCGTCTTTACTTCTTTCATGCAAAGAGCGATGGGCTTCATAAAAACACCTTCGAAGGAGGTTTGTAGAAGCTTTGGAAAGAGTGCTAGCTGATTGATGGTTGGTACGTGATGCAGGCAAAGCTTGGCGACAGCAACAAGTTTAGATACAATGAGACACTGAAGCGCTGGGTTGAAGAAGGAGCCGAGGCACAAGCGCCAGACCTTCCATTGGCTCCTCCTCCCATGGCAAACAAGCTCGTCTCACGCGTGGAGGAGAACGGCACTCCTATTTCCATGTCTCCAGAGAGACCACAGCCAACTCCAGAAAGGCTGCAACCGGTTGTGAGTGGAATCCCACCAATGCCTCCGAGCAGTAACCAGTATGCAGCTCGCACACGTCAAAACGTTAGATCAAGGTACCGTTTTGGTCATTCCCAGCACTCCAATCTCACGAGGTTTTTGCAGATATGTCAATACATTCAACAAAGGTAGCATAACACCATCCAAGACATCATCGGACTCTCCTCCACTGTTTGGCGTGGTGCCAAAGGCAAGTATTTTGATAAATACTAAAAATTCTAGTTATCTCATTTTTTGAAAAAACTTTTTATGGAGTCTCTTCTTGAACTATATGACAACATTAAATATCTGTACTACATTATTTAATAATCCTGCCTAAATTCAAACAACTTATACAAGTTATTAGTATCATAACACTACCCTTGCATTTCAAATTCTTTATCAAGCTTGCATTTCAAATTTTCCCCCTCTTAGCCTTATGGTTTTTTCTTAGGTTTTATTATTTGGGTTCTCTAGGGTTTGCCACTACTGGTTCATGGATCACATCTTAGGAGGCATTTTTCCTTCCTCTCTAGCACATCCTAAGCATATATCTTTCCCACACTGTTTTGGCTTTTTTATGGCCATGGTAAGTTTTTCTTTCCTCAAAACATATGGTTTCCATTATTATAAAGAATATATATTCATATTTCAGTATTGCTTAGCGTGAGACTACATTATCATATACATTACCGAGTAAAAACAAAGGACACATCTTAACATAGTGTAACTACTGATTCATAAGTGTTAGATCTATGAAAAAGAAGGATATATAGCAAAGATCTATTGATACAAAAGAGCAATTGAAGTCACACGAGTCGAGAACATGCCTTGAACTCCTACACCAACTAAAAGACATTACAATCAACCCAAACAAGAACCACAACAGTGGTAGCTGAACTACCAATATCAAGGTACATATAATTCTATACAACAATGGCAACCAAAACAATTAGTATCAACAACCATGCCAATAGGCTTATCAGCAGCCTTATCGAGACAACCAACAATGGAGACCACCACCCCGGCAAAACAACTATTAACAACACACCCCACACATTCCCCTCACTCATTCCATATCATCTACACTCACAATTCCATCACCAATCACTTCCAACAACATTGCTTGCACTTATCTCTAGATGCCCATCTTGCATCTTTCATTCTTTCATTATCATTCACATCTTCATTTGAGGTCACATTTACACCATACCACGGACACATATACGTGCACCAACAGCAAATGACACCACCTCATTTAGACGTGCTGTTTCTGAGATATCTTTATGACCATTTGCCGACGACGCACTAGCTTTTCTAGAGCAACTTTCTTCCAACCAAGTGAACCTGTTCACTCAAGGCACTTAGGTGGATCTTTAGGCGAGGCCACATAAGCCAAAGCCACTTTCTTTTACTCTAGCACTCAGTGGACACATGCCACCTCCCTTTACTTGCAACCTAGTGACTACGACATCCTTTTCAGCTGTTGTTTTCTTCAGTCCGACACATTATACCATTGGCCTAACACTTTAAGAGATGCCCACTTTCTTGGCGCTCCACCATATCGGTGCTGGAGTAGGCGTAGGGGTAGGAGCGAGAGCAGGTGGCTACCGGTTACAGGTCCCCAGTTACTGGTTACTAGTTACTGGTTACCAGTTACTGGCTACTCCGAGAGGTCAGTGCTTACTCTACAAGTCAACGGTTATGTGTGCTTGAGGCCTACATCTCCTTCCATTTTCACCCTTATTACTCTTATTTCAGAGATGGCCACCTTCTCAAAGTGCTATCACCATATTGGTGCTCCACCATATCACTCCATCTTTTATCATTTTCACACTTACCACTCTTGGGCAATGCATCCCCTCTTCTACCTCTCTTTTTTTTTTGATTTCGGCCAATCCTTGGAGCATACCAGAAGTCATCAAGAGGCTACATTTGCATATTACACTTTCCTGAGCCGAAATCTAGGTACAGGTTAAGTTCTTTGGGTACTCACTCTTTCTCCTCTATTTTCCTCCTCATTTCACACTTTTTTTGCACTTTTTCTTCAACTTTAGGGTCCAGTTTGATTATAAGGTTTCCCACCAGGTTTTCCTCCCTATCTTTAAACATCACACCTACTTTTTTTCTTTCTTTTCCCTTTTGTTTTCTAGAGTTTCTACTATTTCACGTAGCTACCAGCACTTGGCATCAGTAGCATAGGTACACTCTACACTCTTCGGCAAGTTCTCGCGCATCTGGAGCCAACGTGATCCATGGTAGTTGCATGTTAGGGCATGGCCACCGAGAGAGTGAGAGAGAGAGAGGGAATATTCTGGTCCTCAAAATATTCCCTATCTTTCTTGTATAAAACCCTTGCCCCACAAGGGCAAAGGGGGGCATTTTGCGGAGAACAATGAAGCATTTCTCGTGTTTGAGTGAATCTTGGGGGAGGCACCCCTCCTTCCCTCAACACTCCTTGGCTCCATGCTTAGGAGTTTGGCTTCGTACCTTCGTTCAATGGCCCAACGCCTTGAAACTCGGGTTCCGCACCACTATTCTTGGACACATGGCATGTGACACATGGCATAAAAAGGGTTTAGGTTCCACTTCATGGTGTTATCCTATGGTAAATCACCATAGGATAAAGGGTCAAAACCACATGCACTATACTCAGCCACTAAAGTTAGTGTAAGCCAGTTCTCCACTATAGCCACTTTCCTTGGATCCGTCTTGACATCCTTAAATGTCATAATATAGCCTAGACACTCCACCTCCGACTTTGCAAACTCACATTTGCTCTTCTTTACATAACGTTTGTTGTCACGGAGTAACAAAAGAACATTGTGCAAATGCATCTTATGCTCCTTCATATTCTTGCTAAAAAAAAACATATTATCCAAGAAAATCTTCACAAACTCATGAAAATAATGCCCAAAGACCTTTGTCATCAACCGAGTAAATGTGGCTGGTGCATTCGTCAAACCAAATAGCATAACCGTAAACTCAAAATGCTTGAAACTCATGTTGAATGCCATCTTGGAAATAGATGCATCATCCATTGCAGTCTAATGATATCCACTCCTTAGATCAATTTTAGTAAGCATGTTTAAGATATTATCCACATGCGGTATCGACATCTTGTCCTTCACAATCTTTTTGTTCAAGGCATAGTAGTCAATGCACATCCTCATTGAACCGTCTTTCTTCTTCACAAGCAAGACCGAAGCACCAAACAAAGACTTATTTGGTTGAATAAATCCAAATTCAAGTAACTCCTTGATTTGTTGTTGAACTTCTTGCTCTTCAGCATAACTCAACTAAAATTGACACTGGTAAATGGGCCGCGTCCCTGGCTCCAATATAATCCCATACTCCACATTTCATAATGGAGGCAATTCATGAGGAAGTTTAGAGGGAAAAACATCAAAGAACTCTTCGAGTATAGTCCACATTGCTGCCTCTCCTCCATATGTGGCTTAGTCCCCCAAATCACGAACAAACAGCAAGTAACTCGAAAGTGCTTTTCCATTACAACAAGCCCACTTCAAAGATGTAGCGAAGAGTATAACAACTAAAGGTTGAACTCCCTCTCCAAACCATACATCTTTAATGTCATCGTACTCTAACGAGACACACTTAATACTCCACTTTATCTCCGGATCCACCTTCACCAACCATGGCATCCCAAGAATGAGATCCACATGATAAAGATCTGTGAGATAAAAAGTCTCCACAAGTGTGGTTTTGCCAACCAACACTTCTAGTTTTTTGTAAACAACCAAAGAGAATGACTCGAGAGGCGATTTATAAGGGTTCAAATATAAAGGGAAAGGGCCCATGAATAAAAGTGCACCCCCTTTTCCAATTGGTTAAAGGTCTTGGGATATTTAAGGTTAAACATCCTTGGGTTTGAATAGTATTGGGCTGCGTGACCTCGCGGGAAGTTCGAACTCAGGAGCTTACACCTTTCTACACAAGTATCAAAATGCTAAATAGAGGTAGCTACACCTTCCACTGTGTATGGAAGAACTCTTCGTGTCACCAAGCCATGCTCTTCAACAAACTTTGTGGAAACAAAGTTGTCATCGCTCCCACTATCCAGTAAAATCCACATTGGACCGCCACAGAACATGCCCTCCAATATTAAATCTGATGCACAAGTGTCCTTGACCTTGTTTCACTAGTTAAGTTGATGAGCAACAATCGAAAACCTCTTCCTCCAACTGAAATGGTTTTCCTTGTCATCCTTGCACTGCAAAGTTTGCAACTTCTTAATATCTAACTTACTATTAGTAGAAGATTGGCCATTCTTGTTGCCATGTTGTTTGCTCTTCACTATGGACAATCAGCCTTGTAATGTCCTAGCTTGCCACAATGATGACAACCTTGTTTATAATTCTTCACAAAGACTTTTTTCTTTTTTGACCCCTATATACCCGAAGTAGCCACCATAGACTTCAACTTATGATGTTTATTCACATCCTTGTATTCACAACAATCATCATGACGATTCTCAACAAAAGGACTCCTCGAATGCTTGTGAGACTTATACTTGTCATTGTCAAATCGACGAGCAGCATCAAAGAGCTCCTCCAAACTCTTTGTAAGCTGAGAATGACACAAGTATTGCCGTATGCTCTCATTATAAAGGCTATCAATGAAGTAGGATTTTTTTTGATCTAGATCCTTTGTTGGAACACAGCTAATCAAGTGAGTCAACTTCTCAATATAGTCCCCAAGCTTCATTTTCCCTTGCTGAAAATGTCAAAGTTTAGTGTAAGTATTCTTCATGTCATAGTGAGGGGCAAAAAGTAAATGGAAAGCAGCTTCAAACTCATCCATCGTAAACACTAATGGTTTCTTATTCATAGCACAAGACTCCTTAAGCCAATTCCACCACCAAAGACCCGCATCACACAAAACCATTGGAATAGCCATTAAAGCCTTTGCATCCGAAGTTCCTTTAACAACCAAGAACTTTTTCACATTCGCTAGCCAAGGTAGACACTCATCCACACCACCATTACCAGAAAAGGTTGGAATCTTGAATTGATCCACCAAAGAAGGTTTACTTGGAGTGCCTCAACACACTCATGCAAGGTACCCAACATGCCATGCATCTTGTCTTGCATCTCTTGCTAATTGCTCGCAGCTCGTGAACAACATCTTCCATGGTCCAAACCTCTGCAGCTCCGTCGGCACCATCATTGGCACCAGCATCGACAATAAGATTCTAGCATTCAACTTTGAGGAGTTAAAAGACAGACTGGAAAATAGAAACGAACCTCTGTAATGTGCACATTCCCACATAAGGAGCAGTGGTTGTCCATGGGATAGGGCTTGTCTGCCAGTCCCAGAACTATTGAGTGTTGCAGCCTCCATGTTGGGTGATTTGTGACCTGTGCAGTATGAGAAAGAAGTGACAATTCACAGAAGAATTCTAGAAACATTGAGCTCAATCTTGGAAATGTGATCATGAGCATAGCAGGAAGTTTTGAGCAAGAGGACCTTGGTCTCTTGGAATGCAATAATCACTGCAAATGCCTAGAATGGGTGTCTTTTGAAAGTGCTTAAGCTGTTGGATTTCATTCTGGCACCTTTTGTGAATGCATTGATCACCACCCATGGCAGATCAAGGATCCTAGCTCAAGCAAGAAACATGTTTGATCAAATCTTGTGCAAAACTGTGAGCTCCTGATCACCCATGATCTAACTGTAAGCCCAGTAAGGACAATCCAGCAAAACCTTATTAAATCTTTGCAGAACTTACCTTTATCAGTGTCTTAGCCACGCCAGCCTAAAAAGCAAGATCCAGGAGAACTTTTGTATCAATCACTACAGCCACTTGATTATATTGTTGCCCATTGCATGGAGAAGAAGCTCAAACTTCTTCTATCACTGTGATACTCTACTATGAGGAGCAAGTAAAAAGTTCCTTGTTTTCTGTTTATGGACATGCTATAAAGACAAACACATCAGACTACTCAAAAAAAGTGAACTTTTTGACTAGTAATAATGTTCTTAAAGGAAAGTTTGCAAGATTTTAGTAGAGTGTAGGACTTCTTCCTTATATTCTTCACTATTTGCTTTAAGCTTGCTATAGGAAGAATAAAATTGATAAAAAAACATTAATTGAACTCTTTGAGAGATAAACAAGAAGTACATATGAATAAAAAAATGTATTAAAATGAGTACATCATATAAATTTTTTATTTATGTAAAAATTGACAATATCAAAGCAAACCAAACGTTGTTGCATAGTGCAATGCAGAAAATTATATCTATTTGAGTTCGGTTAGGGTTAGTTAGTGGCGAAGCCACGAGTGTGACGGCTAGTGCCCTTAGTGGCTAGTGGCTCCTCTAGTGGCTCTTACTTTCCTCCAATGCAACATATCTCCTCCCTCCAACACTCTTCCTGTAGCAACTCTCCTCCATGTCCTCTAGTGCTCCTCCTGCAACAACTCTCTTCCACATTGTACTTTTGCCAATCCTACTCTTGGATTTTTCAGTTTTTTTTTATTTTCATGAAATCATTCTTTCTCACCCTCTAGCTGCTCCAAAACCCCTTGTGCATTGAGTCTCCTCCAGCTCCTCCAGCACTCCTCCTATAGCAGCTCTCCAGCTCCTCCAGCACTTCTCCTGCAACAGCTCTCCTCCAACTCCTCTAGCACTCCTCCTACAACAGCTCTCCTCTAGCTCCTCTAGTAGATGGCTATGCCACGGCTAAGGCCAGCCAAGGTAGTGCTAGCCATGGCCGAGACCTTGTGCCACCATGGCTGTGCTTGCTATGGGCCATTGGTGGTGTAACTTTGGCCCTAGCTGTATGGTTATAGATACCACAGCCAAGGACAACATCATTGGCAATCAAGGTTGCCAGTGGCTGTGGTAAGCTTGGCAAAACATTATCTTTTATGTTGAGAAAGGACCAATTCGCAGTGAAAAAAAACTTCAGCGACCCACTTTAAAAATTAAGAACGCACATTGAAAACATTTGTGTTGCAAAGTAAACTTATAAGGACTTTTGCATTCGCACATGTCATAGATTTAAGTGGAAAAACACCTCGGATTCGCACTTAAAAACAATGCATTCGAACACTTAAAATTCACTTAATTCAAATTTTGAAATTTCAAATTCAAATTCAAATGTTTAGAATTATATCCCGGCAAATTTCAAAGCAAACACGAACGCCACTGGCAAAGACAGAGGGAAAACGTGAGGTTCTCTCTAACCTCTTTCGCATTCTCTGGACTGTGCAACTCCTCACGAGGCTCCCCTTCCACTTCCTCAGGATCACCATAATCGACAAAGAGGTCCTGGTCCTTGAGCCTTTTCACCTCTTTCCTCCAGGCTTGGATCTCCGCCCAAAGATCAGTCTCCCCAACATCAATCAAGAAATTGTGCAAGATGCAACAACTCTTGATAATGTTGGGAAGGTACTTTGACTGGATCCTTTGTTTTTGATCCAAGCATCTGAACTTCATTTTAAGAAGTCCAAATGCTTGCTCAATAACAATCCGAGCAAGGTGGTGATGAAGGTTGAAAGCTGCCTTGGATGGTGTCAGGTTCGGAGCTGAGCAACAACCAAAACAAGTGAACAAAAGAAAGTAGAATGAAGAAGACTTACTTGTGTGTGGAATCATCAGATGCTGCTGGAGTTGGTACCCTTTGTCCCCCACTAGGTATGGCTTGATCCTATCATCATATGCTAACACCACGGGCGATGTCAGCAGCTCCCTTGCTACAATCTTGTTCCTGAGGGTTGAATTACAAAAAACTCTCATGTCGTGGATGCGTCCTGAAAGCAAAAAGAACATTTTAGAACCATCCTGGCCACCCAGCGTAGACACTGAGGAACCTCTTCTGGGCATCACAAACCCCTTGCAAGATGACCAAGTACCGCTGCTTCCGGTCGTAGTAGCTCTCACCGTCCAGTCTAGTCAGCAACATTAGGTCCAAGTAATCTGTGTTCTTGAAAAGCTTGTACAAAGTCACCCCCAGTCGAACATCCACCGGCACCACACTCATCTTGCTTCCGGATTTCACTCTCCAGCATGCCACAAATGGTGAAGAAGGTCCTCTTCTCCATCTGAAGTTTCCTCTTCCACCTCCCCACATCGTAATACTCCAAAGAAAACTTACTCCAGGTGGTGACATTTCGAGGCTTCACCCACCACAGGCCGATGCAAAACCTCCTCCCAATCACAGCCCGACGAACCTCAAGTTCACGGTCTTCTTCCTCAGGCAGCGGGGCTCTTGTCATCCGCAATGTGCATTTAAACCCTAAAGCAAAAGGGTGAAAGATGAGATTCCAGCGCTGTGTCTTCGTCATGAGAACATGCTGGCTGCTCCTCCCTCCCCCGCAATCTTCGCGAGATGTTTTTCCCGAACGAGATCAATCAGGAGCATGGTCTCAGCATGGTTCCAGTTCTTTCCCCGGGTTCTCTTCGCAGCAGCAGGTGCAGCAAAACCCGAGGTATCCACAAACTGGACAGCCTCGTGGTCGAGCTCCTCCATGTGAGCATCCATCCGGGTCTTGTTCCAGATCGGGGACGGTGTCATCTCCCTCTTCTTCATGACCCTGCCGGGAGCTCTCAATCACTCATGCATGCATGCAACCTAAGAAATGTAAACTCACCGCCATCTCTGGTTCTCAAAGCAGTTGGAGCTCCCTCCAGGGGAACTCCTCCAGACGTGGCTTGGGCTCCTCCGGGCGCGGCTTGGACTCCTCCCGCTGTGGCTTCGGCTCCTCCCACCGAGGCTTGTCCTGGCGATGATCCATGGCCTCCTCCTCCCGGAGAAGAACCGCGGCGTCCTCCTCCTAGAGTAGAACCATGGCCTCCTCCTCCCGGGGCACCATGGCCTAATCCTCCCGGGGCCAGATTCAGAGATCCGCGGCCAACCCCGGCCACCCCGCGCGCTCCTCCCACTCCATGGCCACCTCTCCCTCCATGGGCACCTCTTCCTCCTCGTGTTGGTGAAGATAGAGCACAAGCAGGCCCAGATCCAGCTCGATTGGCCCCATTTCCCAGAGCTCTGTTTCCTCTTCCAACCCTAAAATCGGATTACCTGCTTCCTCCACCTCCTCAGGCCTCTCCTCATAAATCTCCGCGGCTGCTGCCATGTTTTAATTCTCCGGCCGTGCCGCGAGATCAGATCTTCTTCACAGAATCTTCTCGAATATTTCCGGAATAATTTTTAACAACTTCCCTTAAAATAAAATAACCCCAACACTTTAGATTTGTTCAAAAGCAAAGAAGATATTATCAAACACTATTTTTTCAATGTTTGTTTTTTTCTTATTTTCTACTATTAATTAACTTACAACTCAATCAGACAATATTTGGAGCTGGAAGAATTGAATCCAACTTAATTTCAGCAAACTGATGAGGATGGACAATTTTTATTTTCATTTCTTTTGCACTTCTTAATTTACATTTCTTCGGTGTATTTGGCCCATTATATTTAGCTGAAACACATGTACATGTACACTAGTACACTTGATACACAGTTGTTGCTAATTCTCAACGATTTGTGCATCTGCTGGTTGATACACACACACACACTGTGTAGGGCTAGCTCCATCCACAAGAGAGCCTTGAGGTTGGGCACCAGAGGCTGGAAGAAGTTGTCACAGGAGAGAGCAAGCAGGTCACCACTCATGACAAGCTCAGGAAGGAAGACGTTGCCAAGGAACTGGTGAGTACGTTGCAAGAAACAAATGCTGTCATTACCACCTTCCACACGTCTTCAACGTGCTCTAGGAGCACAAACCCAAAGTTGGTCATGCCGCAAGCCGCCATCACCTTGCTCCCGGAACATGAGGTACTTTGACGAGGCATGCTCACTCAGCGGCCCGTGTTTCTGCTTGACTCACGGAGTGGGTTTAAAACCAGGGATAACTGCAAGAAAGAGCACTGACATGTTTTCAAAAGTAGTTGTCACAGGAACATCTGCCATCCTGGAACACATGAACCCGACTGGCATCTTTGCAGATGATTAGCCTTTTTTCCAGCTTAGAGATGAGAGCAGTGGCCGCATGGCAATCATCACAAACTCGGAGATTTTTCACAATTCTGATGGTCTCCTTCTGCTGCGAGTTCACCAGAGCACACCCCAGCGCAAGCTTCTCACTGTGGCCGCACAGGTGATCCTCTTTCTCTTCCTCGGGTATGTCTTTTAGAACGTTGATCACATCGCTCGCGTACCCCTCCTCTTTCATTCTCAGCAACAATTGCTTGAGCTTGGCTGCAATCTCGTCGCTCTGTGAGTGACTCCTATCCCCGACAGAAAAAGAATGCACTTTTCCTGAGCTAACATCCGTCCACCAGCTTCTCCCGGGCTCCCTGAAGCTGCCTTCACCTCTCATTCTCTCCACAACAGTGGCCCTTTCACTGAGCATCCCCAGGTTTCCAAATATATTGGCCATCAATGCGTAGGGCGTGCCGCTCTTGGGATCCATCTCCACAAGACGCTCAAACGCGAGTTTGCCGATCGTGTAATTCTTCCACTTCCGGCAGGCTCCGAGCAGGGACCTCCAAACCACTGCATCCGGTTCAAAAGGCATGGCTCTGAGAACTCTCACAGCTTCGTCGAGGAGGTTAGCTCGCCCGAGCATATCGATCAGGCACACATAATGCTCCAGACGTGGCTTGACTCCATACTGCTTGGGCATTTCATCCAGAAGCTGCCTTCCTTTCCCCACCAGACCACCATGGCTGCAAGCGTTCAACACCGAGACAAAACTCACATCGTCAGCTTTACAGCCCTCCTCCTGAGTCATGGAATAGAAACGCTCCAAGGCCTCGATCGATCGGCCCTGGAGAGTGTAAGCCTGTAGGAGAGAGTTCCAGAGACCCGTGTTGTCCCGAGCTCGGCACTCGTCAAACGCTTCCTGAGCAGAATCAACATCGCCGCATTTGCCGTAGAAGCTCACCAGGCTGGAGCCCAGAACTGGATTGTTTTTCAGCAGCCCTTTATGCTTCGCCAGCTGGTGAATCTCCCTCCCGAGCTTGATCGCCATCACACTCCCGCAAGCAACAAGGACGCAGGTGTAGGTGCAAGCATCAGCTTGAATGGTGTTATCAGCTCTCAGGGCAGAGTAGTACTCCAGAGCAAGTTCAGCTCGCCCGTTCGAGCCGCAGCCCTGGATGATCGCGTTGTAGGACACAACACTCCGAGTTCGCATGGAGTGGAAAATCTTGCGAGCCTCCTCAAGCTCGCCACACTTGGAGTACATGTCTACCAGGCAATTTGCCACGAACAGATCTAGCTGTTTCTTCTCCTTGCTCAGCATTGAATGGATCTCCATCCCGATGCGTAGAGCTCTCTCCCTCTTCTCGCTGGATTCGGTAGCAAGTGTGGAGCAGGCGCTGATCACCACGACATGAGTCCGATCGTCGGGTTGAATGGTGTTATCAGCTCTCAGGGCAGAGTAGTACTCCAGAGCAAGTTCAGCTCGCCCGTTCGTGTTGCAGCCCTGGATGATCGCGGTATAGGACACAACACTCCGAGTTCCCATGGAGTGGAAAATCTTGCAAGCCTCCTCAAGCTCGCCACACTTGCAGTACATTTCTACCAGGCAATTCGCCACGAACAGATCTAGCTGTTTCTTCTCCTTGCTCAGCATTGAATGCATCTCCATCCCGATGCGTAGAGCTCTCTCCCTCTTCTCGCTGGATTCGGTAGCAAGTCTGGAGCAGGCGCTGATCACCGCGACATGTGTCCGATCGTTGGGTTGAATGGTGGTACAAGCTCTCAGGGCAGAGTAATACTCCAGAGCAAGTTCAGCTTGCCCGTTCGAGCCGCAGCCCTGGATGATCGCGTTGTAGGACACAACACTCCGAGTTCCCATGGAGTGGAAAATCTTGCGAGCCTCCTCAAGCTCGCCACACTTGCAGTACATGTCTACCAGGCAAGTCGCCACGAACAGATCTACCTGTTTCTTCTCCATGCTCAGCATTGAATGGATCTCCATCCCGATGCGTAGAGCTCTCTCCCTCTTCTCGCTGGATTCGGTAGCAAGTCTGGAGCAGGCGCTGATCACCGCGACATGAGTCCGATTGTTGGGTTGAATGGTGGTACAAGCTCTCAGGGCAGAGTAGTACTCCAGAGCAAGTTCAGCTCGCCCGTTCGTGTTGCAGCCCTGGATGATCGCGGTGTAGGAAACAACACTCCGAGTTCCCATGGAGTGGAAAATCTTGCGAGCCTCCTCAAGCTCGCCACACTTGGAGTACATGTCTACCAGGCAATTCGCCACGAACAGATCTAGCTGTTTCTTCTCCTTGCTCAGCATTGAATGGATCTCCATCCCGATGCGTAGAGCTCTCTCCCTCTTCTCGCTGGATTCGGTAGCAAGTGTGGAGCAGGCGCTGATCACCGCGACATGTGTCCAATCGTCGGGTTGAATGGTGTTATCAGCTCTCAGGGCAGAGTAGTACTCCAGAGCAAGTTCAGCTTGCCCGTTCGAGCCGCAGCCCTGGATGATCGCGTTGTAGGACACAACACTCCGGGTTCCCATGGAGTCGAAAATCTTGCGAGCCTCCTCAAGCTCGCCACACTTGCAGTACATATCGATCAATCCCGTCAACAAGTAGATGTTGCTTTTGTGCTCATCACTCTTGAGCACAGCTTCATGGGCTTGTTTTCCCAAAGAAAGGGATCTGCTCTCAGCTGAGTGTCTCACGCGGTGTATCAGCCTCCCGAAACTCACCGGTTCATCACCAGCTACAGGTGGGGCATGTGGAGATTTGTAGCGGGCCGTGGTGGCCTTACCTACAGCTGGGTCAGCGAGCGACTCGAGTTTTGCAGAGACCCAGGTTGATGTTTTCCTGTTGGCGATCCACAGGCTCTCTCCGGTAGAAACATGTTTGAAATCCGGGTAGGACTCTGAGAAGAACTTGTTTTTCTTCTTGAACCTGTTGTGCCACCAGAAAGTGGGATCCCTGAAAAACGTTTTCCACTCCATGAGATTGTTGAGAAATGACAGACACCACACAAACCCTAGCGCCGCACGCATACCCTAGAAATCCCGATTTGTTATTGCAGTCTCGTGTTTTCTGTTTTTTTCTTTTTCTAATTCTTTTCCTTTTTAAACTTTACAATGTCACAGCTTAACTGCAGCAGCTTAGATGTTTATTGTTAAAAAAAAATCTCTTTGATATATATAGAAAGTGAGCCAGCAGCAAGCTCAAGAGCTGAAGAATCAGTACATGCATAATTTTCAGATAATCTTCTAACTGGCTGAACATCAGGTTTTTATGATTATTATTATTATTACTAACAACACGCACGAACTTCCTAGAAATCCCGATTTATTATTCTCTGCATTCATTTTTTATATGATCTGTTGCTGCATGCACTTAACTGTAGGTAGTCTTCAGTTCTTCAATATAATCTGCTAACTAAAAGATATCGATACACTCAATATGCAAAAATAAACCACACTCTACACAAATTAAATAAAAAATGCTCTTCGGCCAGAAGCCTCAGGGCACCAGTTTCATGCAGAACACTTTCGCAAAAGACTCTCGCCTGGGGCCCATGCACAGGAGTCCTCGGGCGGTGGTAAAACCTCACAAGGCCTCACGTACTTATATTCACCCTGGGCTTCTGGCTGTTCTGCAACATACCTTACCACACCAAACTCTTCGCACATGAAGCCACGCACGGAGGAAAAAACCGCGTGAGGCCTCACGTGCTTACATTCAGTCCTTATATGTGTTCTTGGCCTCGCTCAGTTCATCTCCTTTGTTGTCCACCTGCGCTTCTTTACTTCATGTTTTTGCTTGCATGCTTCGATTGACATCTTCAGATTTTCAAGCAAACGATTGTGGCATACCATGGCTACGTCTTTCGGCAGAGCTTGGAGGTGCTGAAAGCGGCATTAAGTTCGTGGAGGATTGATCTTGATTTGGATTGTATGGATCTCCATAAATTTTGAAACTTGAGTTTATTTTTCTTCTTTTTCTTCTTTTTTTTCTGTGTTGCCAAAATAACTGGTGTCAAACTTGCTTTTGCAGACTATCTCTAGTACTTCTGGATGTGATCAAGGCCTGCTGCTCATTGCTTCAAAGGAGGAGATGATAATTGATCCCCACAGAGCGAGCTTGATGGTTTTGTTGCTTTCATCAAGTTATCATTCCGCTGCGATCTGAAACACCACATCGTCCACTGTAGGTACCCGGGAAAGGTGTATTCCATTGTTGTTCCTCAGGACCTGGACTTGTTTTGCCGCCTCAAGTGATCAAGATGAGGGAGAAGCTTGCAATGGCGGAGGCTTGGGCTCGAGCAAGGTTGCAGATGCAGTATGAGGATGATTTCTTCTACAACTATGATGAGTGGGACAGCTTTGTGGATCTTTCCACATTGAGATCGTCGCGGAGAGTGTTGTAGCATAAGTTATCTCCTGGAGAAATGGTCCTGGCTCAAGGAGCAGTTTGCACGCATCCACACGTCAAGATTGTTGGAGAGCTCAACTGGAAGATGGAAAAAGGCCAAGGTGACTCATGGGGTTTCAAAACCTGCACTCGGCTTGGTAAGGTTTGGTGAGTTAAATAAGTATGATGAGTTTGAAGAGACAATCGCAAAAAGAAAAAAAGGGGGGGACGTCTAGACGTGAAGCGTGCTAGCTCTCCTGAATGGCTTCAAAGAGGTGAGGTGTCTTAAAGAGGAGATGATAGAGCTGAGAATGGAGCTGAACTTGGCTTGTGCTCCTTCTTGTAAGAGCTAACTAGCTAGCAAAAACAGAGGAGACGGTGAAGAGGATGCCTCTTGAACTCCAAGAGAACAACAGACCTTTTTTTTTAAGGAGGGGAGAAGCTGCTAGCAGCTCAGAAGTAGGAGCAGTGGAGCAAGAGGTTAGGGCTGATGTCATCCCTGTGCGCCAAGACTGCTGGGTGGTTCGGGGCTTGGTTAAAGTAGGCAACCGGGTGGAGGCAGGGGGTTGGGAGCAATCCGAGGCTTGAGGTATGACTTGTCTTTTCTACCTGGTGGAACTCCATCCGAGCATTCCTTCTTCCCTCTTTTAAGCTGCTACATCACGTTTTTACTCTTAGCTCATGTTAACTCTTAACTCACATTTATACTCTAATTTCACAATAACTTGCATTTTCACTCTAATTAATTCTTTTTTTTTCCTTCCTCTAACTTACCTGGGCCATAAAACTTACTCCCTCATATCCCTAAACCTCAGGATATAAATAATGTGATTAACACCTCTCACTCTTGATCTTGTAGGCTCCATAAATACACATTAAAAATTGTTAATTTATTATTATTAAAAAGTTAGTGTATTCCAATCTTGTTGAGTTTATCTATATCTACCATAGAATATATCATCAATCCGTTCACACACAATATTGAGCTAACTGCTTCACATGGATCTTCTTTTGACATTGTGCATTGAGTGTCACCACATAGATTTGTGGACCAACTTGTTGGACGATGTGATAAGGACCTACGCAGCAAAAACCTTGGATCTGCAACACCCAATAACTCACCAACACTTGATCACCAACGACATATGTAGAAACTTTAGAAACTCCAGCAGGTGCAAAGTCCGGGCAAAAGTAGAGTGGAATTCAGTTATTCGGAATGTGCCACACCCAGGAATTCAATCCAAAGCTCTTCTCTTCAAAGTGCTTGTGTCAGGTTTATATCCACGAAACCAAAGCTGGCACCTCCTCTTCAGAGCTCAACTGCAGAAGATCTTGCCTAGACAAGGTGGTAACTATAAACAAGGAATCGATTGGCATTGCTCCTCTCAACACAAAGAAAGTCCAGGATGGAATAGCAAAAGAGATGTTGAAGATATGGAAGTCACACTCCTACCCAGGTTAAGTCAGAAAGAACCAGACCATCTGACAGAGGCATTAGCTGATTGCTTGTTCTTCAACGTAGCGCATAAGAACAGTAATCAACAGTATATAGGTGACTGTTCAGCTCCAAGCTTGGGTAGAGGTTTTTGGCCTAGGTGGCATAGAAATGTGGGAGCTTTGATCAAAGACTTATTGGATCTACAAAGAGCTAGCAAGCCATCATTTACAGCAAAGTTCTTGTTGGGATCTTGTTTTTCTTCCTCAGCAGTGGACAAGGTATGATACAATGAAAAAGGTAAAGTCAGGTATTTGTTTAACGTCCGCTTGGAGCAAACATGGCCTCATGACAACCCATTACAACCCAGGATGAAAACTCCACATCAAAGCTTAAGGCAGCATCCCTTGTGATCGCCTTCATCTTGCTTTACAAACTGAAGTTATTGAGGTTCGTGATCGGATAATGCTTGATGGTGCTGAGACTCAAATCATCTTTGTTATGGAAACAACCCCATCACCTCAACATTCCTTTAGTTTAGGGCTTTCTTAGTTTTCTTTCCCATCCTGTGTGAGATCCATCCCAGGGGATTGTTCTGGGAGTGTTCTCATTTTCTATAGAGCGCTAGGCCGTGAGGCCTGGCTTCTCTCATCATGGTATCAGAGCAATAGGTTAGATTTTTTTTTGGCACGAGCAGTCCCATAGACGCTAGGACAGGATGGTGTCGTCTTCTTCCTCCAGAGACATGGAGCAGTTCGATAGGACGAATTTCCTTGCTTGGAAAGAACGTGCACAGTTCTGGTTCATGAGGTGGGGACTGTGGCCTGTAATATCTGGATCAAGAAAATGTCTGTCCAAGGACGATGATGACACAGATCCATACAATGAGTGGAAAGATCTGGATGCTAGGGCAAATGGAGCATTAGGAGGAGGACTTGGCCCTCTCTAGAGTGTCCACGTGAATGTGGAGAAGAGTTTTGCTAAGAATTGGAAGTCAATTTGTGAAATTATGGGACTGGACCTGCAAGAAGATGTGGATGTGATTCTTCGTCGCAGTGAGCTATAGAACCTGGAGCAGTAGCCACATGAGCGCGTGCAAGACTACATCACCAGGCTTCAGTGCAAAGTGGTGGAGATTCAACTGCTAGACCCAGAAGCTGCTGTGACAGATCAAGAGTTTAATGCAGTTCTGTTCATTGTTGGTCGCGACCACGTTCGGCCAAAATCCCGACTGCCGCCGAACGCGGTCGGTCAGCCCCATTTGGTGATTCTGTTCGGGAATCATGCTCGTAGGGGCTAGATTAACGATGCTGCTGCGGCTAGGTTATCGCCATCGCCATTGCATCTCCACCGCTTTGCTGTTCTCCTGCTGTTATGGAGTGATCCACCCATCCACAGCAAGCCTACATCGAATCCGCGTTCGTACCGAGCTAGGGCGACACTCTCCAGTCGGTCGGCCTCCACTTTCTATTGAGCGTGGAGCAGCTCGCTGAGGCCTCACAAATCGCCCAGTCCCCGCAACGCGTGAACTGTAATTTTGCCCTCAAATGGAAATTACAATTCCAGAGATTTGATTTTAGTGATTCTAGCGATTCCAGCAATTTTTCATGTTCAGAACCAAGCTTGCTGAATGTTTGTGGAATAAATCGCAAATGCCCTTTTGTCTTTACCTTCTACAGCAAATTTCCAAAGTAGGCATTTTGATGGGGCATTTGCTTCTGGAGCTGGTACACAAAGTATTAGTCAATTTCAGCTTATGAGTGCTTCTATAGGTCATGAGGGATTATCTGTTGGTTAAAAGTGAATGTGAAATGGCAACATTAAGGAAATGCTTGATGACAAGAAACACGAATTTAAATGATGTGATATCAAAATTCATTTTCTTGAATGCCATACCATTTAATGTTGTGAAAAGTCTATATTTTCATGCAATGATTGCAACTGTTTATAGTGCCGGACCTAGTTTTATTAAAAATAATTTTTTTTTAATCAAAAAAACTTTGTGAACCGTTTAGCCGTTCGGCATTTTTTCAGCTGGTCGATAACCACAGTCGGGCGGTCGGCTGGTCGGCGTTTGGAATGGTCAGGACCAACCTTGGTTCTGTTCAAAGGGTTTGCAACTTATGCTATGAAGTCTCATCTTCATTATATCAAGAAGATTCCTGACATTACACAGCGGCAGATTTTTGCTGAGCTCATCCAACACGAGAAAACCATTATAGGTGAAGGCAATGCTGTTGAGCAAGATGGGATTGCCATGGTGACTTGTGGTAATCAGCAAGTACAAGCAGGGCGCTCCTCTGTCTTTAATCAACTTGGAAATAAACACTCCAACAGCACCGAGGAAAAGCCAACCACCAAGCGAGAATTTAATTTGAAGTGTGAGACGTGTTCAAAGCGTGGGCACCTGAGCAGGGATTGTCCAGTGAAGAAGCAACGTCGTGAGACAAAATTGAAAGCTGAGCGTGGATCTTCCTCTGGTGCGGCACCACATTTTAAAAGTCGACGCCGAGATGATGGTGACGATGAAGATTCTTCCGCTGTGGCTAATGGCTTGTCATGGATGACTCGAGGAGTAGAGGTGGATACCACAAGCCGTGTTCTTTGGCTGGATTCGGCAGCAACGAATCACTCAACTTTTAACGGTGAGCTATTTTTGGAGATGAGGAAATGCACTGGCCAAGTGCGACTCACAGATAACAGCTTGTTAGCGGTTGAAGGTGTGGGCACGATTGAAGTGCGTCTACCGACAGGCTTGGTGGTTCCAGTCAAGCATGTGTGGTACATCCCCAAGGCTCAACACTCCTTCGTGTCCCTTGGACAAATGATGGAGCAAGGATTCAACTTGGAATTTCATGGTGATCGTGTCAAGATCACACATCCAGAGGTTGGACATGTGGCTTCAGCAAGCAAGATAGGACGACTGTTCCGGATGGATTGCGAGGTGTGTGTTCCAGGGAAGCTGCTAGCTACGATGACAGTGGCTACAGCGAGTTCATCTTAGGGGGAGCTGCAGATATCCAAACTTGGCATCGTTGACTTGGCCACGTGAATCACAAGACGATCCAGCAGTTGCAGCGAGACCACGTGGTTGATGGCTTGGCCATCACGTCTTTTTCAATGCCATTATGCGAGCCATGCAATGGGAAAGCAGCATCGTCGGGCGTTCAACTCTGGCGGGAGTGTTCGGGCGACAAGTCCTCTTCAGCTGGTTCACTCAGACTTATGTGGCCCTTTTCAAGTGATGACACAGCGTAAGAAGAGGTACTTTATTTCGTTTATTGATGATGCTACGAGGTATGTGGCTGTTAAGTTCTTAGCTACTAAGGACGAAGCTTTGCTAGCATTTAAGGCTTATAAGCATGAAGTGGAGAACCAGCTTGATTTACGCATCAAAGTGCTCCGCTCTGATGGAGGAGGTGAGTATGTGTCCGTTCATTTTTCTGATTACTGCGAGAAAGCAGGAATTCAGCGGCAATTCACAGTTCCATACACTCCTGAGCTTAACGGGGTAGCTGAGCGGTTTAACAGGACAGTGGTGGAGCTGGCTAGGACGATGATTGCCGATGCTGGTCTTCCTCCTAGGTTTTGGGATCATGCTATAGTCACAGCTGTCTTCGTGCGTAATAGGGTGTTGACCACAGCTGTTCAAGGCAAGACACCTTATGAGGCTTGGACTGGACAACGTCCACGCATGGATATCTTCCGACGGTTTGGCTGTCTAGCTTTTTCTCATGTTCCTAATGAGCTACGCCGGAAATTGGATGTTAAATCCAAGAAGTGTGTATTTCTGGGCTATAGTGATGAGCAGCGAGGATATCGACTCCTTCATCTAGACTCGGGAAAAGAGTTTGTGAGTCGAGATGTCATCTTTGATGAATCTCGTGTGTATTTTCAACGTCACAAGGATCCAGGAGTTCCTTCTACAGGTTTTCTTTGTGGAGAAAGTAGGGCGAGCTCACAGCCTGTTTTCTTTCATCCATGGGAAGATGAGGAGGATGATCCTCTACCTCGACTTGGCGGGAGCTTCAACCTCTGCTGTGACACGAGCTCCAGAGCCTGATCACGTTCCTGAGGTGGTTCCTGATCCTGAGCCCGAGCACAATATTCCTGAACCTGAGAATATGGTTCCTGAACCTGTGCGTCACCGAGATCCTGATGTTATCCAGGTTTTGAGCCGCTCTGGTCGCCCTTTAACCTATACAGCGAAGGGTGAAGCTTATCAGCGAGAGCAAGCTGAGAAGCGAGCACGAGTAGCTGCTAGAGCTTCTTATCATCAGAGTCGAACGGCTATGTTCACAGCAGCAGAGGTGAAGATTCCTGTTACGCTTGTACAAGCTAAGAAATCTCCTTATGCTGCTGCGTGGGGTGAAGCTATTGATGCTGAGATGCGAGCTCATGCAAAGAATGAAACCTGGTATCTTCCTGATGAAGTTCCTCACAATGCTAATGTAGTTTCGACAAAGCTACTTTTCTGCGTGAAAGCTGGACCTTCAGGAGAAGTGCAGCGCTTTAAAGCTAGGCTTGTGGCACGAGGCTTTACTCAGATCGAAGGCATAAACTTTACAGAAACTTTCAGCCCGGTCGTGAAGATGGCTTCTATCAGGCTGTTACTTGCTTTAGCAGCGCAGCATGATCTTTATGTGGAGCAAATGTATGTGAAGACCGCATTTTTACATGGAGAAATTCCTGAGGAGGTTTACATCCAGCTCCCGACAGGCCTCGATCCGAGCCAAAGGATTTATCGGCTGAAGAAGGCTTTATATGGCCTGAAACAAAGTCCACGCATCTGGTATAAGAAAACTGATTCTTTTCTGATTTCTCTTGGATTCCAGAAAAACCATGCCGACTCAAACGTTTATATGAAGATTGAGGATGGTGCCTTGGTCATTTTGGCCTTGTATGTGGACGATGGTATCTTTGTTTCCAACAACAGAGATCTTCTTGCTGAAATCAAGAGAAAACTAGGAGCCCAGTTTGAGATGCAAGATCTTGGCCCCGTGCACACTTTCCTTGGGATTCAAGTTCAGCGACCACGGCCAGGAGTTGTGACACTCTCACAACGAGCTTATGTGGAGGAAGTATTGCACAGGTTTGGGCTCGAGAACCTCAATCCTTCCGTTACTCCAATGCAAGCGAGTACTCATTTGTCTGCTGAGATGTCTCCTAGTGAGGCTGAGAAGCAACAGATGGAGCTTGTGCCATATCGCCAGGTCGTTGGATGCTTAATCTACTTGGCTGTTTGTACCCGCCCAGACATTGCTTATTCTGTGGGAGAGGTGGCTAAGTATATGGCGAATCCAGGCTGGCAACATTGGCAAGCTGTGAAGCACATCTTGCGCTATCTCAGAGGCACTGCTAATTTTGGCCTGAGCTATCAACGGCAGGTTTCTGGTCACACATTTATTTTGCGAGGCTATGCCGATGCAGATTATGCAGGGGATTTAGATGACAGGAAGTCTACATCCGGCTATTGCTTTTTCCTCGGTGATGGAGTGGTAACTTGGAGCAGCAAGCGGCAAGCAGGGGATTTAGATGACAGGAAGTCTACATCCGGCTATTGCTTTTTCCTTGGTGATGGAGTGGTAACTTGGAGCAGCAAGCGGCAAGCTGTGACAGCCTTGTCGACAACTGAAGCGGAGTATCTAGCTTTGACAGGGGCAGCACAAGAGGCGAGCTGGCTTCGTGAGCTTGTAGCGAGTATGCAGCTACGGCAACAAGGACCCACGGTCATTCTCTCAGATAATCAATCAGCGATTGCTCTTTCAGAGAATCCGAGATATCACGCCAGGACGAAGCATATACAAATAAAATACCACTACATCAGAAAACAAGTGATGGGAGGAGAGCTGATACTTAAGTACGTGGCAACTGAGGACCAGGTTGCTGATATATTCACTAAGGCTTTTCCACCTATTGTTTTCTGCAAACATCGAGAAGTGCTTGGAGTATGCGACCTGTCCTTGCAGTGTTACAGCCACGTGGCGTACAGCCACCTGGCTTAAGTCGCATTCCTTCAGTTTAGGGCTTTCTTAGTTTTCTTTCCCATCCTGTGTGAGATCCATCCCAGGGGATTGTTCTGGGAGTGTTCTCATTTTCTATAGAGCGCTAGGCCGTGAGGCCTGGCTTCTCTCATCATTTTATCCCCATAACAGTGGTGCACTGTTTCCATGTATAGTTCCCGAGGAGGTCCCAGTTCCCAGGATTGCCTTCGGTAAAAGGATCAGGACCATACATCAGAGAGGGAAATACACTGAACTGGATCCTAAGGTTCAACTGGGAGAATGCTCTGCAATACACTAGTTTGGGGAGTACCTATATCTGATCTTATATAGGATCCAGCTCAGTTATTCTGGGAAGGTAATGAGTTCAGTGTGTCTTTTTTTATGTACAGGTCTAAGCATGGCAGAGAGCTTTTGATGGATAAAATTGACACCAAGCTTATGCGAAAGTTGAAGAATCGGAAGTACATATGTGGAAGACACTGGTGGAAGCTAAGGTAAGCTGGCTTCTTGTGCAGGACAACATCCCTGTTGGTGATTGGCTCACAGTTCACAAAACACTGTGTATTCTATGCAATGAAAACCCCGTGAAGATGCTTGAACACCTCTTTACATGCAAATTTGCAGTTGGTATTTGGCTCTTTGATCAGAGACCTAGGTCCAGAATCAGCTGGTTCATCACGAAATACGGTGACATTTTTCCCTCTGCTCCAACTATGATGAACAGTAGCTGAGGAGGAGAAGCTAGAAAAGCATCCCGCTAACAAAACCACTAACTGTCTCACATAACACAACACCTCCAGCCATCAACGGGGTCAGAAAAGAAAGAAAGGATAAGAGCAAGCAACTACTTCTCCTCTTCCTCTGGAATGTCATCCAAGTCATACTCAAAATTAGGAAACAACATCATCCTCAGCTTCCCATGTAGCATCATATGGAGAATGACCATTCCACTGAATAAGTAACTCTCTCCAAGTTTTACAATGTGTGTGCGCTAGCCATTGCTATAACACACAAGTAGGGCCAACCTTCAAACATCTATCTCTGGAATCTTGATCGCAGACTGGTCCAAGATATTACCAGAATGCAAACACGCCTTCAACTTCCTACATAGAAGACGGGATGAATCTTCACACCACTAGGCAAGTCTAGTTGATAGGCAAGGTCTCCAATTCGTTTGAGAATAATCCAAGGCCCACAGTACTGTGGCAACAACTTAGAACTACCTCCACCTTGAAGAGCTCATTGAGCTTCAGACAACCGAAGGAAAACCTTGTCTCCAACCTGAAACTACTTGTGCTGATGATGCTCATCAGCCAACTCCTTTGCCTGGTGCAGCCAAGTTCATACCAACAGGGGACCAAGGTTGAAAGCCATACATTGCCATAAACGGAGCCATCTCAATAGCCAAATGGAAGGCGCAGTTATGGGTAAACTCTAACAAAGGCAGATACTTCTCCCAAATACCTTGCCTCTTCAGATGACCAACAAACGATCTCAGCATGTCTTCCAGCACCTAATTAACTCGTTTTGTTTGTCCATTTGACTGTGGATGCTCATGCTCAGCTTTGTCTCAAGCTTCTGGAACACCGTCTGCCAAAACTCCAAAGTGAACGTGGGATCCCGATCACTTACAACATCCTTAGGCAGCCCATAGAGAAATACAGCTGAGCAAGGTCAAAAGCCTTAGCATTTGTCTTCACAAGGAAGAAGTGAGCCAACATCATCACACAATCCACAACAACCCAGATAGCAACATTGCCTTGAAGCACTTTCTATGAAACTCATAGAAAATGCTATCCCACTTCCACTGAGGTTAACTATGGTAGAGACCTTCATGCTTCTGACAATCCATTGTGACCGCCTGGCCGGTCTAACAACTGTGCACATACTTATTATTGTATAAGTATGAGGCATCCCCCTTCAAAACAACTGCATGTGCCTTCACTACAAAGGAGTCGAAGTTAGAAAGCTCCTTAATTTCATCTAGCAAACCACTGAAGAGCTTCTCAAATGAGATAGAGTTCACCATCCTAGACAATGGAGAAACAACCACCTTTACTGTCTACTCCTTTTAGAAACAGGAAAATTGTCTTAAAGAAAAGTTGTAGATCTTGGAAAACCTAGTAACTTTGCTTTAAACATCAATCTTCTGAATTCCCAAGTAATCTGTGGTCAAAATTACCCTTTGACTTTTACTTGGGAATCCCTGGGGAAATCAGTTTTAGTCACCTTAAACCCCAGACCTAAACTCCTCTAGTGGTTTGGAATGCACATCCATTTCCTGCAAAAACTCCAGTCAATGAGCTAGCCGGCCTCGAAGCTCCATCTGGCAAGTGAAAAGAGTGACAAGTGGTAAAGTTATCCACATGAAAAATCCAACCATACAGATAATGCCTCCACTCTTTGACCACAACAACTACAACATACAACTTCCTATCCCGAGTTGGCAGTTCAGGAGCTGTCTTGGTGCAAGACTGCTGTCCTATTGCCTACATAAGCCACAAGTTTGATGCAACTTAGCTATACCCTCATCACTAGCCTTGTTAATGAAAGTATGTGTAGCACCAGAGTCAAAGAGGACACTGAGCACTTGGCTATGCACAACTCATTGCACAAACAACTGTACAGCTCAGATGAGTTGATACAATTCTTCTTCACTCCTTCAGAAAGCTTAGTGACAGCAGTGTCAGCTAGAACACGAGTAGATACATTCTCTCCTTGGTCCACACTGACACCCATGGCCTCACTAGGATCAGAAAGAGAAAGGACTCATGAGCCATACCCTCTGAACGCATAGACTCCATAGCATGAGGCTTAGCCTTCTACCACAAGTGCCTTATCACAAGCAAATATCTGTAGAATATAAACATGATTGCTTTAACCACTCAAACACTTCTTGACACTTTCACCCCACACCAACTTAGCATGCTTGGTGGTGTTTCAAAGAATATCCATCAAAGGAGCAGCAATCAAGGAGAGGTCCTTCACAAACCGGCAAAAGACTCCCACCATACCAAGGAAACCCATGCACAGTAGGGGGAACAAGCTAGTCAATGACTATCTGAGTCTTTTGAGGATCTTCCCACACACCATCTCGTGGCACCACATGTCTGAAATAGGTGATCTCCTCCAAGAAGAACTCACGCTTTGACAGTTTATAATACAGCTTGTTCTCCCTCAATAGGGGCAACATTTGCCTCACATGCATCTCATGTTCCTCCTTAGTCATAAGACATCATCAAAGTAGTGCCTCGCACATGAGATTGCATAACTTTATCAAAAGAACTGTTTGATAATAGTTAGCCTCATATCATATGAAGCAACATCTTTGCTAAGTTAGAAAAGACTCCTTGAGCATTCCAAAGCTTCAAAATGAGATAGTCAAAGGATCTCAGCTAGCAATAAATTGTTCTAGCATGGTTAGTCTTCTTTTAATTGATTCTTCTTGGTTGATTTTGTATTATATTGCCATTCATAGTGATGGAATAATGTACTCGAGTGGTGTCAAAGCTTCAAACTATAGGTGAGCTTGAATGGTGTCAAATTTGTTGAAACCTTATATGTGGTTTGATATGCCTATAAGGCATCGTGGATATGATTGTCCTAGTCTTTTTGATTTATTTTCATGATTTTCATGAGGATGTTTTTGAGTGTCTTGTTTGTAAACTCTACTTGACCCTTGCCTTGAGGGTAGTATGGTGTTGAAGCCTTGTGTTGGATAGTGAATTCTTGAGTCAGAATCTTGATGGTTTCATTCATAAAGTGTGTTCCTTGATCAGTGACGAGTTCTCAAGGTAAGCCATATCTTGTGATGATGTTTTCATAGATGAACTTTGTTGTGTTATTTGTTGTAGCAGTCTTTATTAATTGAGCTTCAACCCATTTAATCATATAGTCTATTGCAATTAGAATGTACTAGTTTTGCTTGGAACTTGTTATAAGTGGATTAACAAAGTCAAGTCCCATCATTGAAAGGTTTGAGTGGAATTTTTGGATGAAGTTCTTGAGTTTATTTCTTTGGTGAACACTTGGCTCATTGGTAGATGTCGCATTTTTGATAGAACTTGGCTTAGTTGTGCCAAAGTGTTGGCCACCAAAATCTTGCTTGTAAAATTTTTCAAGCTGTGATTTTTTCAGCAAAATGTCCTCCTACTTGTCCATAGTAGGCTTCTTCAAGTAGATCTTGTGTTTCTTCTGAGTTTGCACATCTTTGTAAAATGTTATGTTTTCCTTGTTTATACAATTGTCTTCCCACGACTGAATATGGTTTTGTCCTCAAGACAAATTGCTTGTGTTTGTCGAAGGTTGAATATCAACTTGGTATTATTGCTATTGTGAGGTAGTAGTAGATGTTGTCCATTTAGGTTGGTGATGTGTGGATTTAAAGGATATTGGAGTCAAGAAAGTCGTCCATATTGTGTTTCGGTTGTTCATCAGTTGTAATGTGGCTTAGGTGTTCATGTTCTCTTCCAAGCTTGTAGATGATCTCGAAGTTGTATTCTTGACGTAGTAAGAACCATCATGCAATTCTGTCGGTGAGGATTGTTTTGTCAAGAAGGTGGAGGAAGTTACCGAGTAGGTAATATTGAAACTTTTGGAGTGCATAGATCATTGCTAGAGCTTCTTTTTCAGTTATAGTGTAGTTCATTTTGGCTGAGTTGAATCTTCAATTTGCATAGTAGATTGGTCGGTCTTTATGATCTTCTTGTTGTTGCAAAAGGATCACTTTGAGGGCGTAGTTGGAGGCATCGACTTGGATGTTGAAATCTTTGTTCCAATTTTGTTGAGCAAGTATTGGAGCTTGGGTGAGGGAATTTTTGAGGTTGATGAAGGCATTTTGACAATCTTAAGTCCAATTGTAAGTTTGATTCTTCTTGAGGAGTTCGGTGATAAGTTTTGCAATCTTGGTGTAGTCTTTGATGAATCTTCGATGGTATCCCATCTTACCGAGGAATGTCAAAAGCTTGAAATGTTGAATGGATGTTGTATGTTGGTGATTGTGAGGGTCTTGTTGTTGTCAATGAGGATTCCTTCTTTGGAAACTACATGTTCAAGTAGAATTCCTAATTTGACGAAGAAAATGCACTTGTCAGGGTTCAATGTGATATTGTGTTTATGGTATTTGATGAAGCATTTCTCTAAGCATTGGAGATGATTTTCTTTGTTGCTGAAGACACTGAAGTCATCCATAAAAACTTGCATAAATTCGGTGAGGTATTCTCAAAAAGTGTCAATGATTCATTGAAATATGAATGGTGCATTGGAGAAATTGAAAGGCATCCAAAGGTAGATGTATGCTCCCCATAGATTGATGAAAGCTGTCTTGTATTGATCTTCAGGTGCAATGTGTACTTGATTGTGTCTACTGAAGCCGTTGAGAAAGGAGTACATCTCATATCCTACAACTGCATCAAGAATTTCATCAGAGAATGGAATTGAAAAGGTGTTCTTTTGAGTTGTATTGTTGAGCTTCTTATAGTTGACATAAACCCTAAGCTTGTTCTTCTTCTTGGGGACAATGACTAGTGGTGATAGCCATTTTGGATTTTGAATTGGGAAGATGAATCTAACATTTTCGAGTTTGTCAAATTCTTCCTTGACTTTGGTTTGTATGTTGGGATTCATTCGGTAGGCTGATTCAAGTTTGATGCTTGAATGTTCTTTTTTTTTTTCCATGTGTGCTGGTGTTGTCTTTTCTTTCAAATCTTGGTGTTGGAAATCTTTATTTTGAAGTTGAGGATCTTGATTGCTATTTTTCTTCAGGATAATTCAATTAAGATCAACTTAGATTAGTATTTTTAATTCGGGGTATGCCTTGAGAATTTGAGCTTCTTCATAGCTATCGAGTCCTTCATTCTAGTCATATTGTTTGATTGTGGTTAGTTAAAATTTCTTTATGATCTTCTTTACAATATTGGTAGATAGTTGTGGAGCATCTTTATGTCCTCCAAGGGTGATAGTATTATTCCTCCAATATGTGATAATGTCTATTGTCTTGAGCCAAGTTCATTTGAAGAGTACTTTGTAGCAACTTTGGTCTTTTGCCATCTTGAGTACGATGAAAGTTACTTTAAATTCTTGATCTTTAATCTTGATAGGAATGTTGTGCATGATTCCTAATGGTTGTACACTTTGATCGTCGGCCATCTTGACGTTGAAGGGTTTAGAGTGGATTGATCCAAGTCCCATTGCTTTGCAAGTTGAATACTCGATAATGTTGATATTTTCTCTGTTGTTGATGATTATTTATATAACTTTGTTCTTTCCTATCGTGATTGGGATGCATGGTACATCTTCATCATAGTCGCTAGGTTGGATGTTTGCCTTATGGGATGAGTTGTTAGTTTTTTTCTTGACTTGAGCTGAAGTTTTTTGGTGGAGAAGCTTAATATATCTTGAGAAGTTGTTTTCTCAAGTATGAAGCTACCTATGAAAGTTCTAGAAGGGTGAGTGTGATACTTTGTTGAAGAATGTTAGTGATGGGCTTTGGTTGTTCCTCTTTTCTTGACAGAGTTTGAGTCACAATTTCCTGATCATCTTCAACTTTAAGTTGTTATTGTTGAAGGGTTTGCTGAATTGTGTTGATTAGCTCCTTGCCTTGTTGCCATTTGTGCTTTGAGGTTTTTTGCACTTCATCTTGGAGTTCTTGTTCTTTGACTTTTCCTCAAGATCATCTTCAAGAGTGTAGTGTTGTTTCTGACTTTGAGTTAGAGCTCTTACCTCAAGTTTATCTTCAAAGTGTTCATCTTTGATTTAGTTGATGTTGACATTTCTTCTTGTTGGAGGAGCTCTTCAATATTGCTGATCTTGTTGAGGAGGTTGATTTCCTTGATTTTGTTGTTGTTGGTATTGGGGTCGGATTTCTTGAGTTTGAGGTTGCTATTGATGGTTGTTGTGCTAGGTGGTGGATCATATTGTTGATTTTGCTATTGATAATTTAGTTGTTGCAGAGGTGGTCTCCAATGTCGATTGTTGTGGTACTGTTGTTGATAGTTGTTTTGCCGGGCTTCTCTTACGCCCGTTTTAGAGTGGAACCCAGACATATATTGTTGTATTGTCAATGGCATCTATAGTTAGGATTATATGTACCTTGATTCTGGTACCATTGCTATGGTTCTTATCTAGGTTGATTGTAATGTCTTTTAGTTGGTGTATGAGTTCAAGGTATGTTCTCGACTCATGTGACTTTAGTTGCTCTTTTGTATTGATAGATCTTTGCTATATATCCTTCTTTTTCACAAATCTAACACTTAGGAATCAGTAGTTACACTCTGTTAGGATGTGTCCTTTGTTCTTACATTTTGTACACTATACTCTTTTTTCTTAAGGTTGTTCTTGATTGTAACTTTCTTGAGTATTTTGGTAAGTTCTTGATTCTTGTCTTTCTTCATGACTTCGAGTTTGTATTCTTCCTTATCATCAGAAGAGTTGTTTGTTCTTGTTGTTTCTACTCTTAAAAATTTTTAGAGTTGTTTCTCAAGGTTCTTCCATACTTGTGAGAGCAACCATTTGCTAGTATATTTTCTTCAATCCTTGTACATACCAAATATACTTTACCTTGTTCAGTGAGTAGATCTTTGTAGCACTTTGCGTGATATTTGAATCTTCGGGTATAGTCTTCGATATCTTCTTTACTACCTTATTTGATGCTCTTGAGATGTTCTAGGTATTCAGTTGTTGTGCCACCAGGTTGGTACTTCTCTTTAAATCGCTTAACTTTTTCCTAAAACTTAAGTTTTTCATTAAGGTTATAATACCATTCTAATGCTTTTCTTTTAAGTGTGAAAGGGATAGAAGTTCTTTGTTGTCTTCTTGCTGATTGACTTATATAATCTAGTTGAATTGCTGGAAATGTTTTTCTGCATCTTCAGTTTTGTTACTGGTGAAGATTGGATATGTAATCATGATGCCATAGGGTGTTGCTGGGTTGATGAGTGTCATCTTTCTACTGTTGGTGATGGTTTAGTTTCTAGAGAAGCTGGATAAGACTGAAAGTTGTTGGTGTTGTAATCTTTGTAATCAGGAGTTTTGAGTGGTGGTAAATCTTAATCTAAGTCTAAATTTTGGTTGATTATGTCTTCCTCGACATTGGTTGTGTTGATGTTGCTTGGTTTGCCAACTTGTGTTGTTTTGTCAAAAGTCTTGAATATAATCTCAAGGATTTCAATTTAAGCTTGAATCTTCTATTGCTTGTCTCCTTCTAATTTTTGTTGGAGCTATTTCTTCTCTTCTCGTATTTGTTGTATTTAATCTTGCTCTTGTTTCTTGAGTGGATTAGTGTAGCGCACGTGGTTTTGACCCTTTATCCTATGGTGATTTATCATAGGATAACACCATGAAGCAGAACCTAAACCCTCTTTATGCCACATGACACATGCCACATGTCCAAGGACAATGGTGTGGAACCCAGGTTTCAAGGCCTTGGGCCATTGAACGAAGGTACAGAGCCAAACTCCTAAGTATGGAACCAAGGAGTGGCAGAACCGGACCACAGAGCAACTTTCGAGTATAGAGCCTAAGGAGCAAAGGGACAAGAGCACGAAGTAATTTGGAAGCAGTCCTAGAGTAACCAGCATCCCAATGCCAAAACCAGCACATAAAACGAAGCCAAATGGAGTTTGGCACTATTTCAACATACTTGTGGCCTAATGTAAGGATATAGGTACTCCACCAACTAGCATGGAATGGAACTTGGGTTTATACCCAAGCCGGACGCAGAACAAGGACAAGCACGCAAGCAGAAGCTAGACTATGCCTTAGGTTGGTCAGCCATGCCCGACCTACCCACTATCCCTATTATACATTTAGAACCCCCCACAACTATGAGGAACATATGCTTTGGGCTTTCACCCAGACAAACTCGAAACTTACTAAATATAGAATATCTTTAGATTGCGAATTTAGGCATGGGACAAACACCATTATGTTCAGGACAATCTCTACATTCCGTAGATGTGCCAAATGAAAAAATCTAGACACTTTCCATAAATAGCATTTGAGACCGAAATGAGATTAACACAAAAGGGCATGATAGCGAGGGTGTTTGGTAGACACGGTAAACTATCATCTAGCGAATATTAAGGGACCAATCTCAATATCGCGGGGGTTCTTGATACTAGCAAGTGCAAGCCAATGATAGGATTTTCTCAAACCAGGCCGAATATGCTTAGCAAGAAACACATTAGGTTCCTACCTTATGTTTATCCGATTTAAGTGCACGGTCATTAACCAGTTTCTCAACTAGCTCAAGTGGGAATTGATAATAGGCCTAGCAATACCGACCTCCTGCCGTCGTGGCAGTAAGGAAAGAATATCCGAAAGGACTAGCCAACAGATAACTTTTGATACCCGAAGTCACATTCGCGACACTCTCCCCCCCTAGAGAAGATTGACATCCTCGTTGATGTATACTTGAGTCTAGAATACCACCAAAGAAACAACTCCAGAAAAAGTTCATAGTATTCACACTATATGAGAAATGCACCAACTTAAATGAGTTAGGAGGGAACCTCTTTGTCTAACGCAGATGCACTACTAGCTCAGACACCTTCCGGCCGTCACCGATAAGGAAATGACCAATAGAGTTAGCCACCCCTGCTGCTCTGGGTGTCACCCAGCTTACAAAAGTGTGATACACCTCTACCTGCAGAGACATAGAGAGAGGAGCCAGAGGCCCCAACCCTCATGAGCAAAGAAACTAAACCCGTCAATAAGGTTTAGATGGACTACTGTAAATAGGAAATTAGAGTTGTTTACATGGTGATGCCCTTTGAACGGAATAAGGAACATTGACAGAGAGGTAGGTGATGTGACTAGTCGATAGTACCATAACTAGAGATTTCACCATGCATACGAAGTGCCCAAGCTAGTCTGCCTATACTAGCCCAAATTTAAAAATTAATAGATGGACAATATCAAAATCAAAAACAATGATATTTTAGAGAAGTAAGTATCAGTGATTAGATCTTAGATTAGAACATAAAAGTATTCCAATTAAGTTATCATCCGATAAACCAGTAATATAGTACATGAACCACTAAGATCATCATAATCAGTAAACACAGGATTCACCATCCAACAAAATTCAATAGTCAGTGTATCATCAAGAAAACTCAATGATAAAATTTAACTATCAAAGATTGCAGATAGAATGCCAAACAACTTACGAAAATTAACTCAAAAAACACAAAGTATCATTGGCTAGCAAGCAAGATGCTCACGAATGTATTACTCAAAGGAAATAACATTCTAATCTATCGAAATTAACTCAAGCAATAACCAATAGAATAGAATGAATGTGGCAAGACCAACAAACACTTGTTCATGCTAACTATCACACTAGCCAATTTGAATAAATCCTAGCAAATAACACCAAGGAACTTAAGTTGTTTAAGCAAGTGTTAGCAACATTTTACTGATGTCTCAAACTCAAAAGACCATTCCAGAGCAAACCACAAAGAATATGTGGTATTGCGAAAAACCAAAAGCCATCAAAGAGAACAACTAACCATTATGAAAGATCATCAATTATCCCATCAATAAAAGATATGCATAATCATTGTCAAAGAAGAAATCCACCATCCCGAAGAACAACAAATCATTCTATATCAATAATAATCAAGCAAAACCTTTTGACAAGGATAATCAACTATCCTAGATGATAGTCAATCATCACTAATGATTGCTAAATGAAAGAGCCAACTTTAACATTGAAGTTAATGAGCCAAAATGCCTTTCCCAACAACCCTTAACAAATGAAAAAATGAGCATAAAACTCAAAGAACCAAAAGCTTAAAGAAGCCTATAGCCAAGTCTTGTCTAACAATGATCACGAGTTTTGCATGAATTAACTTTAATGCTAAAGAAGAAATCATGGTACGACCCACAATATCCTCCTCAACATATCCATAATCCAAACTCTATAATGCTAAAGCTAATAAAGAGCATATTTGCATCAATGCAAAAACTAAGCACAATGAAGTTATGCTCAACAAGTGATCACTAAACAATCCTCCATGAATCCATCTTTAGTAGGACATAACTCACTTCATAACAAACATAAGAAAAATTATCAATGATTGATTTATCCCAATTCAAATCCAATAAGGACTCAAATATTCTAATATCAATCACTAACTCTTTCTCTCGTAAGGCTAACATAGTTCACAACTGAATCACCTTTCAAGGAAAAACCAAAGCTCAACCTCTACTAAATAATCTCGTCTAGAACACAATTAACTCAAACTTGCCACTCAACTCGTTTGAACACTAACATAGTTGCTAACTAGCAAATGCATGAATGCCAATAACACAAAACCATAACTAAATCATCAACACTATTTTCATTGAGACTAATAAAACTCAATATCAATCCTAAGGAGAGACATCTCATTTCACTCGAATCTCAACATCAATAATGTCAACAACAAGGCATTATTTCAATGCCATCAACACCATAACAAAGCTAGAAGAAAGTAAGAGTGAATCACCACTCAAAACTCTCTAGCAATCAAGCTAACCACAGTCGAAGATACCTTAGTTAGTATCTGAGACCAATTCTTCAACAATACTCAGCTACAGATAACACTTCATTGACAGAGGTAGAGTCGACATGCTAATATGGAAAACCCATATAAGTCTAACAACACGATCTTCCACAACACCATTCGGTAAAGCAAGCCCATCATTGCTAAATCATTATTGAGTGAGGCAAGTGTCAAATAGTCCTTGACAAAGTTTGCAAACAATCACTAGTTGCAAAGCAACCAATAATCACTCTTCAACTTGCCTTCACAAGACCTAACACTAAACTCATGCCATTGAGTCATATACTTGTCTAGCATGAACGTGATACCTCAAGTATGAAATAAAAGTTCATGGACAAGCACAAACCATATGACTACTCTAATCCAACTCAACTGCAATAAGCTTACCAACACATCTAGTCAATAGCTCTAAGCATGCCTTGAAGAGTCTAGCTATGCGTAATCAACACTTAGTCAAAACTAATGTGAAGACTACGAAATGGACTCATATCGGTACACAACCTCCTCATAAACAAAGTTATAGTATGGGTACCAACATCTCAACTGCAAACAACTAAGTTGGATAGCACTATCCTCAGCCAAGGCATAAAGCTACCAAGAACAAATCAAGATTAGTGAGAGCTCACTACTCTCATAAAGTCTAACAAAATGCAAAGTGCAACCTGCCACCGAGCATAACACTACAGAAGAAAGGCACAAGGGTCACCTTTTTAGAAAAGCGTAACGGCCACTTTTTACACCAACTCCAAACTCTATTCAACTCAATTGCCTTAGCCTCAAAAGTCAACATCTTTTTCGAGTTGCATCATACAAACTACCTACTAAAGTCTAAACTAACCAAAGTCAACTCCAACCCCTTCACTAGTTTGTATTGGCTTACAAAAACAGAATGGTTTTCAAGTAAGGTGATCAACAAATTAACTATTGGAAAAGTCTAAGAAAATTTGTGAAAAATTTCCATCCTAGAGAAAGAATGACTCTCAGTCTAGAAATGCCAACTTTCAAGACTCAACCAACTTCCTTCTATTAACAACTTCACATAGGTTCACCTCAACATAAATTCTCATGACCCATAATATGTCTAAGCATCAAACATCTTTGCCCATTTTTTCAATATCTAACACTAATATCCGTAAAATGCAAAATGAACATCCAAGGCTTGATCATGAAGACCACATCATTGGATATCCACATTACACTAACACTCTTCTTCAGCCACTTTCAAAATCCAATGTGAAGCTCAAACACTAACAAAAAAAATCACATGAAAATTCAAGGTCTAAAGGAAATTCCTCATCACTCGAACAACAATGCCACTTCCACTAACACAAATGCTAGTGATGTCAATACCTCAACTACACGCTTTCTCCATCCAACAATTTACTCCAAGTGCTAAAGGAACAACGAATGAGTTATAGCAAATGAATGCTATAACCCTTTTCAACACCTTATGGGCATACCCTCAAGGAAACAAAGTACCAACTTAAGCTTAACATAATGGACCACCACCAAGAATCAAGTCAAAGATACTACAATGCTAGTACTTGCAAGTAGACTAGCTTCTCTATCAACCGCTTTAGAGTTGATCATCATTTAACCAAGCAATTTCATAAACACATTACTCACTATCACTTAGATATGATATAAGTATCACAATGACTTGATCATCAATTGAGCAACACCACGAGCAATGCCTATGTCACTACTTCAAACGTTTATAGTATCAAATGTCAACTCAATTCGAAAAATGCAACATAAATGCAACATAAATGCCACACTCCATCAATAGAAATTTACAACACCAAATACCACTAACTTTTGTTCACAACATGAACAAACTCATGCCACTCTCTTTCTGACTAAACTAAAAAATAATCCAACACCAAGCTACTCAAGGAGCAATAGCAAAGTTCCCCGGAAAAGAATTGAGCATTGTAACTCAAGTCTTCCAATAGCAAGCCTAGACGAAATAGTTTAGCACTTCACCGTTATCCATCCCACGATTCACCACTTGCAAGACCATCATCTCTAACATGCATCAAGATAGGGACTCTTGATTACATGATGTGAACATAGGCAATGAGTTAAAACACCTCGTTGCAGATTATCTCTCCAAGAAAAGAAAATAATTTATGTATTTGATCCTTCGTTCCTGACAACTCTCTTTTCGGTCTCATTTTTGACCAAACCTCAAGTTTGCTTTTCCACTGTCTTCAGTCCAATCCAAGAAAAAGTTTATGAGAGAGCACAACAATGATTACTTGAATCAATAGACTCATCCCTATAGTTTTCATTGATCCACTTGTAATCATGCTTAGGAAGGATCCACCAGTGCCATGCTAAATAGCTACTGACTAACCTATTTGCCACTCATAGCAAACCTAGGGAAGGTTTACTTTCACCCATGGTACATGGAACAACTCATAGAACCACTAGAACAACTCATGGAACCACCGATAGGCTAATATTAATCTTACCAACTCAAAGTGTAAACTTGAGTTGCTAATGTGCCTCACTTATGAGCCCAAGTGAAAACTCGTGCAAACGGTATAACTCAATTCCTCTTATGAGCCCAAGAGCAAGCTCACATACTATAGTACAAAAAGTAACCACATCTATAAGGAACGATTGCAAAGTCTTTACACCCAAACGCGTACCCACTCGGATCATCATTTTCATCTCTGCATATATAACAAGACTAATTGCCCAATCTCATTGGATAGTACTCGCCGAGACTCATGCTTTGATACCAAATGTAGTGCATGTGGTTTTGACCCTTTATAATATGGTGATTTACCATAGGATAACACCACGAAGTGGAACCTAAACCCTCTTTATGCCATGTGACACATACCACATGTCCAAGGACAATGGTGTGGAACCTGAGTTTCAAGGCTTTGGGCCATTGAACGAAGGTACGGAGCCAAACTCCTAAGCATGGAGCCAAGGAGTGGCGGAACCAGACCACAGAGCAACTTTCGAGTATAGAGCCTAAGGAGCAAAGGGACAAGAGCATGAAGCAACTTGGAAGCAGTCCTAGAGTAACTAGCATCCCAATGCCAAAACCAACACGCAAAACAAAGCTAAACGGAGTCTGGCACTATTTCAGCATACTTATGGCCTAATGCAAGGATATGGGTAC
>NW_003314432.1:1861-20017 GCF_000143415.4 Selaginella moellendorffii | reverse complement strand
CCCCCCCCCCCCCCCCCTGTAAAATTTTTTATATTTTGGGGAAAAAAACAAAAACCCCCCCCCCCCCCCTTAAGGAACATACGCTTTGGGCTTTCACCCCAAGCCTCCCTTATTATCAAGAGTTAATCTCTGGGACAAGTTTGAAATTTATTAAATATGGAATGTCCCTAGATTGTGAATTTAGGCACGGGACAAACACCATTGTGTTCAGGACAATCTCTACATTCTGTAGATGTGCCAAATGAGCAAATCTAAACACTTTCCATAAATAGCATTTGGGACTGAAATGAGATTAACACAAAAGGGCATGATAGCAAGGGTGTTTGGTAGACACGGTAAGCTATCATCTAGCGAATATTGAAGGACCAATCTCGATATCGCAGGGGTTTTTGATACTAGTAAGTGCAAGCCAATGACAGGATTTTCTCAAACCAGGTTGAATATGCTCAGCAAGAAACACATAGGGTTCCTACCTTATGTTTATCTGATTTAAGTGCACAGTCATTAACCAGTTTCTCAACTAGCTCAAGTGGGAATTGATAACAAGCTTAACAATACCGACCTCCTGCTGTCGTGGTAGTAAAGAAAGAATATCCGAAAGGACTAGCCAATAGGTAACTTTTGATACCCGAAGTCACATTTGCGATAATCAGGATTGTATTTGTACATTCGATGTTGTGCTAGAGTTTTTTTGAGTTATCATTTTTTTGAATTTGCTTTCCGGGTTTTGTTGTTGTTGTCTTTGGTTTGTTGTGTTCTTCTCGAGGATATGTTGTGTTGTTATAGAATCATGTGGTGTAAACTAACACGATCTTATGTATTAGTATTTATGTTGCTACGTTGTACTCAGCTCGGTAAAGTTGATCAGTTTTCAACAATGTCATTGCTCGCCAACTTCGAGATCAAACAGGAGTGCATATTATGGTTACTCTTTTTACGAGTTCTTATTGTGTTAAATTGTTGTAAAGTAATTGTAGTCTACCTCTAATTGTGTTGTATAAAGTCATGTATGTCCTCATTATGAGTGTCCGCATTTTCCAATTGATGGTGATGTTCAAAAAGTTTGAGCTGAGTAGTGGTTGTATTCTAAGTGTTGTTGTCCTCAAGGTTGTTGTTGATACATGTTTCTAGATTCTTGATTCTTGTATTTTTTATCTTCGATCACTATTCATGCTTTGATTAATTATTATTTCTATTCCCCATTGTCCCCAAGGGACCTCCACTTGTTAAATCCTTAGTATTTGATTTCTATTTGCTTGGTTGCTTCTTAATAGCTCATATGATAAATATATATTTTCATATTCAATAATGTGAAGAAGAAATGCAAGTGCTTATTAGTATAGTAGATGGTATACTATTACCAAAAAGAGTTTGGGATAGTTTCCATCTAACTAGACTACCTATTTCCAACTTACTTAAAACATCAACAAAAGAAGAGATTGAAATTCCAATATAATCCCACCCTAAAGTTATGTTGTGTAGAGCATCTTGAGGGTCTACAACAATAACTAGTCCCTTAGCCACAACTGCATATATAGCATTCACTATCTTCACAAGAGCTTTATACCATATACTATAAGCATTTATATCTATAGAAAAATAAGCAAAATTAGGGATATTCTTGCCTTTGGAAATATTTTTACTCTCTATCTTTTGTGGAATAACACCTTCATCATTATTCCTTTATGTTCCAATTGTATTTCCCTAAGAGATTTTGGTAGGAAATATCTCTATTGGAGACATCAGGTGATTTTGCTTCTATATAGAAAACCCACTAACATCCAACTCACCTGTAAGGGGGGAGTAATTCAAGTTAAACACCTTAATAATGCAAAGCAAAACACATCTAACTCTTAAAGAAGCATAATGACAAATGCAAGTAGCATCATAGATTCTATTCTTCCTTTTGCAATTGATTCTCCATTATCCCAAATAAATCTCTACTACATCTCCTTTTAACAACTTGAAAAAAACAAAGAAAATTACAAATATCAAAACACAAATAAAAGGAAAAAAGTATAAAAAAAAACAAGAAAATAGCAAATTAAAAAACAATGCTCCTTTTGTGAATATGAGAAAACAAAACATGAAAATATGTAGCAAAAATAATAAAAAATGCATAAAATAAGCACACACAAAGTCAAAGAATTTCCAGCATTCACTTGCATGCTAAAGACCCAATTTAATGTATTGATGAAAGAATATGAGCTCACAATAAACCAAAGTCAAATTAAGAGAGAAACAGATCAGTAAGTGCAAGTTTGTAAAATGACTAGAGACATGGGGGTTACTTAACTTTGAACAAGCATGGTCTCACACTCATTCTTAAAAAATGTAAGGATTTCTAACACTCTCTCTCATGGTCTCTTGCTTTTTTAAGCTAGCGTGTGGGCTCATGCCTAGCCAAACTCAAATTTGAGTTTCTCCAAAGAAGCTTGAGACTTATTGGCATGCACTTGTACACCTATAGACCAGTTTTGGATGACTCTCTCTTGTAAATCTTTGTTCTTTTGTTTTAAGATTTCTAGGCATGTGCTCTCATGCCTATAGACAAGTATGGGATGACTCTCTTGTAAATACACTACACTATCATATAGTCTCACGCCAAGCAATACTAAAATATGAATGTTTATTCTTTATAATAATGGAAACCATATGTTTTGAGGAAAGAAAAACTTACCATGGCCATAAACAAACCAAAACAGTGTGAGAGAGATATGTGCTTAGGATGTGCTAGAGAGGAAGGAAAAATGCCTCCTAAGATGTGATCCATAGAGAACCCAAATAATAAAACCTAAGAAAAAACCATAAAGCTAAGAGGGGGAAAATTTGAAATGCAAGCTTGACAATAGGGTAGTGTTATGATACTAATAGCATGTATCAGTTTTGTTTGAATTTAGGCAGGATTATTAAATAATGTAGTACAGATATTTAATGTTGTCCTATAGTTCAAGAAGAGACTCCAGAAAAAGTTTTTTCAAACAATGAGATAACTAGAATTTTTTTAGTATTTTTCGAAATTTTATTTACAAGATTATATAATGGGCTTGAAATTTATTATTGAAGAGTATATGTTGCATATGTTGTAGTTTATTACTCTATTTTATTCTATTTATATTCTATGTTATATTTTACCGTTTTCATTTTAAATTTCATTGTTTTATAGAAATTAATTCCTGAATTATATTGTTTGATCCATTTTATTTATCTTGCTTCCTCGCTTCGCTCGTGGCTCCAAAGAATCACCCCAGCCAAAAAAAATTCCTCCTTCCACGACTACTACTTCGCTACACTGCTCTACCAAAATCCACCCAGCAACAGTTACTACTACTTGTGGAGTGTGATTTACAATTCCACCTCTTGCAAGTCGTCTCCAAACACTCCGGAGGAACTGGCAGCTTCGAATCCCACTGTGCCGGACTATTGATGGTGGTGCCCATGAATCGAACTTTCCTGGTGTTGGTTTTGCTGCTGCTGCTCGACCATCACTGGCGGAGTGACTTCCAGAGTTGGAGGTGGCGGCAACGAGACGGTCAACGGTGCTGCTGGATAGTGATTCGAATAGAACATTGCTGGCAAAGAGCTGCTCGAGAGATGATCAGGCGTTGGCCCTGGATCACTTCTCATATCCTGTACAACCGGCTGAGCGAATGCTGCTGCTGCAAACGGTCCATTCCCGTTTGAGAATGCCATGTCGGGGACAAAGGCCAGTGCCGAGGAAGGATCCACCGAATGGTTGCTGTTGATATCTGGAGCAGCGGCAGCAGCGGCCGCAGGCACGAAAAATCTCGCTGGAGCCAAAGGCTTTGCGCTTGCCTTTGGCACCACGCCAAACAGTGGAGGAGAGTCAGATGATGTCTTGGATGGTGTTATGCTACCTTTGTTGAAATGTATCGACATATCTGCAAAAACCTCGTGAGATTGGAGTGCTGGGAATGACCAAAACGGTACCTTGATCTAACGTTTTGACGTGTGCGAGCTGCGTACTGGTTACTGCTCGGAGGCATTGGTGGGATTCCACTCACAACCGGTTGCGGCCTTTCCGGAGTTGGCTGTGGTCTCTCCGGAGACATGGAAATAGGAGTGCCGTTCTCCTCCACGCACGAGACGAGCTTGTTTGCCGTGGGAGGAGGAGCCAATGGAAGCTCTGGCGCTTGTGCCTCGGCTCCTTCTTCAACCCAGCGCTTCAGTGTCTCGTCGTATCTAAGCTTGTTGCTGTCGCCAAGCTTTGCCTGCATCACGTACCAACCATCAATCAGCTAGCGCTCTTTCCAAAGCTTCTACAAACCTCCTTTGAAGGTGTTTTTATGAAGCCCATCGCTCTTTGCACGAAAGAAGTAAAGATGCCTCTGTTTGGTGTTCCTTTTGCTGGACTAACGATCTGATGAAAGAATACAAGTCTTATCGGAGGTACACAAGAGCAAGTCGAGTTACCTGTGCAGGCCTAAAGTCAGGCTCAGAAATGCTTCTTGCTGGCATGTTGGATCTTCTCATATTATCACTTATTGATGCCCACGAGGCAAGTGATACACTGCTTCTGCTAGAAGTTGTTGTGAGACGGTTATTAATATCAGCATTATCAGAAGCTTTCGGGGAAGAAGGGCCTATCATCTTGTGTAGACCAATATTGCCAAAAAACTGTTGCACAATTGACGTCAAGCCTCCCTGGATAACAGGAAAGTGAGTATAAAAGCCAAGTGTCCGATTACAAACCTGAGAGTGGATACGAAAACGCTCTTCCAAGGCTACAGCCGCTTCTTTGCACACATAAGCTGCATGGCCCACTGTTTTCAATGTTTTCAACACCGCTTGGCAATACCTTCGAAGAGAAACCTTAAGGATACAGTTAAAAATCACTACCAACCTAAAGCTTCGTTTATCGATGCATAAATTGTATGGCTGAAAAGGAAGTAAAATAAATTGGGAATTGCCGGTCACTCTTCGTACACTTCCATTCGCTGATGAAGAAAAGGTTAACAATTGTTATTGAGGACAAACACGGCTTACCTGGATAGCTTCTGGACTAGTGTACGTGCGTGGATACTTACAATGGTCGGCACCTATAAGACAAAGTCTGGTAGAAGGGGAGAAAGGCTCAAAACTAGCATTTGCAACAAGATAGCAAATATGGGCTCCACATATCTGCAAGTTAAAACTATGAGAAACATCAAAGTGTGACCATGTATATACCTCATCTCGATGTCTCCAGAGACAATCACCAAGATGCATAATCACTCTCTCATCCGCATTAGTTCGGTTAGCTGCCATTATAGCCAGGTTTTCCTGCCATTCTTCGAGCATTCCTTCTACTGCGTCCTGCAAGTCAACATGCACTCCTTAAGCAAGAGAGTAGCTTGATAAAAGCATCCCATCGAACGTTCTGCGCGCTCGATATTTCGCCTGTGCGTAGGCCTGGATCATGATGTTGGAGGAGAAGAGCTTAGGATTCTCTATGGATTCGAAGATTGCATGGGCGTCATCGACGCTGCCGCATTTGCAGATTTGCGAGGTATTTGTTGCGGTGGTGCTCGCTCTGCGCAATGCGGGCGTGGATTTGCCTCCCCTGTGACAGATCCCGGCAGTTCTTGAGCAGTGCTCCCCAGGAGAGCAAGCAATCCTCTGAGGTGTCTGTGGAAATCACGAAATTGGGGAAGAGCAATGCCATAAACTTTGCCATTCGCGATTCGCGAGGTATTCCTTGCAAGAATCCGAGAATCCTGGACGGAGAAAGAACATTCCAATCTAGCTTGGAGATCACGGCTAAGAAGAAGAAGATAATCCATCTTGCCTTGCAAGAACAAGGACACCCTGGAAGAAGCAAAGATTTTACTCTCTGGTGAGAATTCCTCTACTCCACTGGGCTTATAAGATTGGCTCTCTCCTCCATTCTCTATAGCAATGAATTTCCATCTCTCTTTCTTGCTCCTCGAGATACTAGTGTTCTTGAGAGCTGTCGCCCTAAATTCGCCCCCACCGCTCCCTCTCCGCCCAATTCCCTCATGGCGCCAGCTCCAGTTCAACTCGCGCCGCTCTTCCACTTCGGCGTCAACACATTCACGGACTCGGAGCGTGGATCCGGCCACGAATCGCCCTCCATCTTCAACCCGGAGCGATCTAATGCGTCGCAGTGGATGGACGCGGCTCAATCCGCGGGCGCGCAGCTCGTGATCCTCACGGTCAATCACCACGACGGGTTCTGCCTGTGGCCCTCGGCCTACACCAATTTCTCCGTGGCTAGCGTGAGGAGGGAAGGGGGATGTGGTAGCGTGGATTGGACGTGGATGTGGCTTTTACCTCTCGCCATGGGATTTGCACGAGAGCTGCTATGGCGACACTCTTCTCTACAACGAGTTCTACTTGGCTCAGCTCCGAGAGCTTCTTACTGGGTGAGTGAGACATTCTTTGCTTCTTCTTCACGCATTTTTCTTGGTGGCATGGTCACTGTGTGATATGTTTGCATTTGCTCCAGCCCATCGAACGGTTTTAGCATTAGGAGCTCGCGAGCCTGTGGGCTTTTGTAGTTTTCATCTCTAGCAGCAGATGCCTTGACGCGGCATTTTGTTTCGGCGTGCAGATATGGGCCGATCTCCGAGGTGTGGCTGGATGGTGCGAAATCACCCACTGCAGTGAACATGAGCTACGATTTTGAGCTCTGGTTTGACACGATTCATCCGCGGTGCCAACATCTTTTCCGACGCTGGCCCCGACATCCAATGGGTTGGGAACGAGTATGGCGAGGCCGGACAACCATGCTGGGCGATGGCGAACAGATCTTCCATTACGATCGGCAGGAGCGATGGCCAGTACGTAAAATCCATCCTTCCATGAGACTTTCGTTCTCATGAAACTCGATCCAATTCGCAACATCGACAGGTACTTGATGTCTGGAGAGAGTGCTGGAACCGACTGGCTCCCTCTGGAGTGCGATATCTCCATCAGGCCCGGTTGGTTTTGGCACAGGAACGAGGCTCCAAAATCCCTGGAGCAGCTGCTCGACGTTTTCTACAAATCATCCGCCAGGAACTGCTTGCTCCTGCTCAACGTCCCTCCAAACTCGTCGGGACTGATTGACGAATCCGACTTCCAGACGCTGGAGCGGTTTAGCTCCGCCATAGATTCCATCTTCAGCGTCAATTAGCAGCGAATGCCTTGTCCGTGACAGCAAGCAGCGTTCGCAGCTCTTCATTCGGGCCGAAGCAAATCCTTGACGAGTGTATGGAAACTTTCTGGGCTCCAATGCAAGGGGAGTCGACCGGCTGGATCGAGCTTGATCTTGGCAAGGTCTCAAAGTTCAACACACTGGAGATCCGAGAGCCAGTAAACATGGGACAAAGGGTCATGGAATATCTCGTCGAGGCATGCGACAGCGAGCTGGGCTGGTACCTGGTGAGCAACGGTAGCACCATTGGTTACAGGAAAGTGGATCGACTGAAAGAGGATCAAGTATGTGCTGCTCGCTCATTCGACTGCTGATTGACGTGTCGTGGGGAGATCCATTGATCTGCTTCTTTGGTTTGTACTTCGATATGTACAACCTCAAGCACTTGTCTTCTATTTAGAAGAGAAACTACAAGAGGATATGTATATTTCATGGATACACTTTTCAGGTATGGGAAACATAGCTTTGGGTTGGAAATCCCTAGCCTGATCAATAACAGTCTCTTTTCATCACTCCTAAAAGATTGGAGCCTAGAGAACAACCAAAAACAATCAAGAGTTAGCTCTCTACCATTTGAGCTCGTGGAAAGTACCCTTGCATGGAGGTGGCAGCTGGTTAAACTTGAGAAGTTAACTTGTCTGGATGACCTTTTGTTGCTCTTGCTTCCTTGCCACAAAATCACACTTGCAAACATGAGTGATTATAAGGTGGTGAAGGATTAATTTTAGCATATAGACGATTACTTTTGAGTGTTGCTATTATTAAGCTTGGAGAAGGTCCCATGTGTTAAACTATACTTAGCAGATAATGTTAAGTGTTAGTGGAGAACAACAAAGGCTTATAAAGGACCGGTGGCCACTTGATAAATGATAAAGGCGAGGATCTATGCAACTTACATGTCCAAACATTGAATTAATAGTTCTCAGATTTAAAAGTTTTGAAACTAAATTAGAACAGCTTTTTGCTGAAACCATTGGTCAACTATATGTGATGACCATTATTAAAATGTTTTTAATTTATAAACACAAAATTATTCTAAATAAATATCAACAATTAAATTTTAGAATATTCAAGAATACCCAGGTATATCCTATGTTGGTTTGCTTAAGCAAATCAAATATATAGTGCCTAAATTGAAGAAATACGCAAAGGTGTAAATGACTATAACTTAACTGAAGCCATAAAAGATAGGTATTGTGGAAAAATAAAGAATATAAATATAATAAAATTGATATGTGTGCAAATACTAAACAGGTCATACACCTTGTGTTCTTTTGCAAATAGCCTGCAGAAAAAAAGCTATTAAAAAAAATATTTGATTTGTAAAGAATACTTGATGCATTAAAAATATGAGCTTATATAACAATTTTTCTCCATCTAGCATGTCATAGAGGACAAAGTAGCAATCTATTTAAATTATAACTCAATGTAGATTAAAATCACTAACGATTCAAAACAACTATTATACTTGTCTCAAAAGGCTAGCAATATTCTAATCTGAATACCAATCCTGGATTTGAAATGATGCTAGACTGAAAGATTAAAGGGAACTGAAGTATATCTCTAGTTGAGACTTGTATTCCTCAGAGTTTAAGAATAATTAAGATTGTACTCCAATATGTTAGTTTTGAAAATTTTCATATACTTATATTCCATGATATTGGAAGAGAAGGGAATAGATTGGTCACGAAACATTGAACAAGTGCTAGTTGCCATTGAAGAAGCAATATTGCCCTATACAACAACATTATATATAAAACTCCACCCTGCAGATTAGAAAGAAAGTTTTCGAAGGGAATGGATGAGTAGGAAATGGCACTTGTGATATTTCTTATTTCCAATTGGAAGAATTGTTTGGGATGTTGAGCATCCCTGATTGCTATGCTAGATAATATGTTTGATAACATATGTCAAACTTCTCATCATCAAATTACTTAACTATCCTTCATTATGCATATATTAATTCCTAAAGCTCTCCAAGGATTTGGTTCTTGACAGATTATGGCATTGACTTTGCAGAAGATTTGATAAATTTCCTTGTAAAATCGCCTTGCATACATGCTTTACAAAGAACAATCCAGTCAACATAGATTAAGCCCATCATAAAAGTGGGCCAATTGTCTTTAAACTTAATTCTCTGTATCAACATCCAATGAAGCCTTCGTAAATGCTAGCCATCAACGAATGGGCTGAGGCCCAGCTCCAGCAACATGCTGTGCAATGCTTCGCAAGCGGAGAGGAGATAACATATGGAACACAGAGAGGAGAACATATGAAGCATGTCGGGAGGCAACGAGGGAGATAGGATACAAAAGGAAGGCAATCGGAACGAGCTATCACCTTACTGCAATGAGCCCATCTCCACCCGCGCCTCAAACGCAAGCTTTCCACACCACTACTTCCCACTTTCAACAAGAGCTCATGAGAGACTTGCACGGCTCACTCTCACCGGCATGGTCTTGAGAATCTGGATTGCCACGCCTAGCATGGCACTGATGTGGAGCAGGAGGAGCGCAGTGCTGCTGCTGAAATTCACAACAGCAGCATTGGATCTTGCATTGCTGACTATAGCAAACCCACTGCACTTAACATTCCAGATGCATAAGACACCACGGACTCATACACGAGAGGCGGAGGACTATGCTCCTCATGAAGACTCTCCTATGCTCAATCCTCTGTGCGTCCGCTCTCCATCCATGGGGGATGGGGCGGCTCACGGAATGGCTGGATATCAACAATCGATGTTTGGGTCAACACATCAAATCTGAAGATGTTCTCCAGCATCACATAAGGCAATGCATCACTCACAAGGCTGGACTGGCACGTAAATTCCGCAGCATGCATCCCTCGATTCATCTCCCCGTGGTTTTTACACGCGGTAAGAAACGTTGCCCATGCAACTCCATCAGCTGGCAAAGGCATATTCTCCAGGACATCCCGGCCTCTTCCAATCGCCCTAGCCGTCCTAGAGCATCAACAATGCAGGTGTAGTGGTCTTGCAAAGGGTCCAATCCATTGTCAAAGCTCATTGCCATGAAGTAGCTTACTGCTTCCTTGACAAGCCCCAGATGGCTACATGCCGTCAAAACGATGGCAAACGCTGCATTGTCGGGGTCAAAGCCGTGAAGAAACATCGCCCAAAAGAGCTGGATCGCAGAATACGCATGGCCGGTCTGGGCATATGCTGCTAGCATCGTGTTCCAGGAGACCAAATTCCAAGTTGGTATTCTATCAAACGTCTTCTTTGCCTCAAAAATATTTGCATCTAAAGCGTATACCACGAGAACTGTGTTCCATGAATAGGAATCCCAGCAGCAACACAAAGAAAACGCTCGTATAGCGTCTTTGAAACGACCTCTCTGGGCATAAACAGCGATTATCGAGTTCCATGAAACAAGATCTCTGTGTGGCATTGCTTCAAACAATTGTTTTCCTTGATTAGCGTCACCTTTTTGCGCGTATGACTTGATCATAATCGTCCACGAAAGCATGCTGTGCAGAGGCATCCTATCAAACAAACTCTTGGCTTGAATCAAATCCCCATTTTGGGCATAGCAGCAGTGCATCGCCCCCCAGAGGATCGCGTTTCGGTGGACAATCTCCTGGAAGACATCCTCCGCCTCCTCCACGAATCCATTCTCCGCAAACATGACGAGCATCACCGCGCGAGTGATGCTGTTCTTCTCGGGCATGGAATCAAACGCGGCCTTCGCATCGCCCACTCGCCTGCACTGCGCAAAAACCCTGCACGAGGATCGTCCACGCTACTACATTCGTCTCGGGCATCCGATCCAGCACCTCTCCCGCTCGCCCAATCTCTCCGCCGCGAGCAAATCCCCGCAGCAATGTCGCCCATGTCTTGCAGTTCCTCTTGGGCATCGCATCAAACACCGCCTTGCTCGATCCAATCCGCCCGCAATCGCCCAGCGCCTTGACCCACAGTGGAGGAAGCTACGTCCCACACCGCCATTCGATCGAACACTGTCTTGGCCTCACCCGGATGCCCACTCTCGGCATACACGCTCACGAGCGCCGTCCACGACGCGATGTTCTTGGCCGGCAATGCATCAAAGACCCTTCTCGATTCCTCCAAATGCCACACTGCGCGTAGACAACCAGCGTTTCCATACATAATATCTATACTGATGACTTGTGATTAGTACCACAAGTTATAAAGGTCAAGTACAAGAGACTTGCTATAATGAAACTTTAAACAATTAAACACTGAATAGAGGAAATTGCTAAGCCAAAGTCCACCAAGATCATCACATTTATACTATTTACTGACTCCAGCAAAAACAAACATAAACTACTCATCCTCCATTAATTCTATATTGCATGTTATGAAAGAGAGTGGAGGAGAGAGAATAGGAGGACTTTTGTTATTTGTTGGTGATAGAGAAGAAGCACAAGAAATAGAATTCCTATTATCCATAAATGTCAAAAGAGCATAAGAATATATTTTAGCATATTATTGACATTTGGCAGAAGTTCCATAATGTCCCCATCCATGACATTCCTCACATCATGAACAACAATTGTGTTATGACACGGAACAAAAAGTCAATGATCTAGTCTTCCTAGACTAGATTACACTTCCTCTTGAGGTTTTTCACTACCCAATTAACCCCAAGCTACCTCCACTATAAGCTCTAGGGTAGGTTAAGTTCTTTACATTAACATGCCTTCATAAACCCTTGAGCCTCCCTTTGACCGACATTAACTATCTCAAAGCTGGTGCTTAACAATTCTTCCCCTAACAAAGTCCTTGTTCCAAGGATGAGTTGTATTGGTGATTCTTCCCCTAACAAAGTCCTTGTTCCAAAGATGAGTTGTATTGGTGATCATCCTTTCTAAGGAACTTTGCTCGAGCTTTTGATCCATCTTTCACAACAGTATACATCAAGGAAGCATTAGGCCCATCACTCTGAGTACACTTTTCAACTGGCTAACATAGCTAGTAGCCGCACTCAATAAGCTGCTTTACTGATGCACTCCAACACTTCATATGGACTAATATACCAATGAGAAAGTTTATCACTCTTCCCATTTCACAAAGGCATTAAAGTGTTCTGTTGCTCACTTGTCAAAAAAATCACTTGCATAAAAACAAAATCACCCACCTTATATTCCCGGAATTGATGATGCTCATTAGCAAACTTCTCCGCTCTATCTTAAGCTGCTTGCAAATTCCGTTTGTACACCACCAAAATCTCATCAAGTTCCGTGGCTAGATCAGTCACCTTTGAATCAAACTTTTCTTGAACATCCTTACTCAAATGCAATTCCAACTCCACCACTATTTAAGAATGCCTTTCAAATATGGCAAAGTAAAGATTTAGCTTGGTTCTACTATGTTGGCTATTGTTATAAGCAAATTGTACTAACGAAAGATATAAATCACATTATCTCTAGCTTTAAACAATGTTTATCCTCCACCACCTGATTCACATGCTCAATTTGTTCATCCATCTAAAGATGATCTCCACTCAAGAGTTTCAGAATCACTTGTATAGCCTTTACAAAACTCTTCCAAAATCCACTAGTGAACTTTGAATCTCGATTGCTAATGATGTCCTTTGGCAAACCAAAATCAGGAAAAACCTTCTCCAAGTAGACCGTAGCCAAGTCTAAGGCAATAATACTCTTCCAAAGAGCCAACAATTGCACATACTTCGTCAAATGATCCACTATGACCCATACTTGTTTCTTTTGCTTTTGTGTTCGTGGCAAACAAGTGATGAAGTCCATATAGATACTACACCAATGGCTTTGAGGAATAGATAAAGGTTGCAAAAGTCCCCGTGGCACCTTTACCCACTAATAGAGCTCACATGACTTATAATACTTGAGGATATTAGCTTATATATTCCTTCAATAGATTTTATGCTTAATCAACTCATATGTCTTCTTCCCCCCAAAATGATTGGCCTCTGGATGATCATGATAGTGAAATAAAACCTAAGTAATTAACACATCCACCCATAGCAAATACACATAGCCATTGTAGTAAAGAATCCCATCCACTAATGAGAAAGGTGCTTCCATTTGGGCTTACAATGAGACCACCTCAACATCTTGAGCTTGAGCACGCTCAACCAACTGCCCAAACTCGCTAACCACCTTACTTAAATGATGATAAAACCGTGTTTTGTAACGCCATCACATGGCAAATATAAGATAAAGCATTTGCCACCACATTCAATTTTCCCAGACGATGCTCAATAGGAAATTCCCCAAACTTCATGAGTTTGACCATCTAGCAAACTTGCCTAGTGTTCAACTCTTTTTGTGTGAAAAGATATACAAGGGGTTTGTGATCCGTGAACACTACAACATAAAAATAATGCTGCCACGTCCACAAAGCATGAACAATGGAGAGTAACTCTTGCTCATATGTGGAATAGTGTTGCTCTGTGGGATTCAAAATTTGACTCTCATATGCAATAAGTTGTCCCTTTTGCATGAGAACTCTTCCCAGTGCATAACCACTCGCATCACATGTCACCTCATAAGGTTTTGGGATCAGCAATGCGAAGCACTAGAGCCTCGCTCAACAACTATTTCAATGCCACAAAACTATCCTTATATGGCTTTTTCCATTCAAATAGCACGTTCTTGTGCAACAATTGTGTCAAAGGAATAGCCACCTTTGCAAACTTATGCTAAAAATGTCAACAGTAACTAGCCATACCAAGGAAATTGTGTAACTCAGCCATTGAAGTCGGTGTAGGCTAGTTTTCCACCATAGCCACCTTCCTTTGATCCATCTTGACACCCTTGGATGTCATAATATAGCCTAGATATTCCACCTAACTTTGCAAACTCACATTTTCTCTTCTTCACATAAAATTTAATGTCATGAAGTAACAAAAGAACCTTGCACAATGCACTTTATACTCCTCCATATTCTTGCTGAAAACAAGAATATCATCCAAAAAAATCTCCACAAACTCATGAAGATAACACCTAAAGACTTTTGTCATCAATCGAGTAAATATGGCTGGTACATTCATCAAACCAAATGGCATAACCATAAACTCAAAATACCCAAAACTCGTATTAAATGCCATCTTGGAGATAGATGCATCATCCATGGCAATCTGATAATATCCTCTCCTCAGATTAATCTTAGTAAACACTCATGCTTCACCAAGCTTGTCTATAATATTATCCACATGCGGCATTAACATCTTGTCTTTCACGGTCTTCTTGTTCAAGGCACGGTAGTCAATATACATCCTCATTGAACCGTCCTTCTTCTTCACAAGCAAAACTAAAGCATTAAATGAAGACTTACTTAATTGAATAAATCCAAACTTAAGTAACTCCTTGACTTGTTATTAAACTTCTTTCTCCTTAGCATAACTCAACTGAAATGGACACTGGTAAATTGGCCGTATCCTCGGCTCCAACGTAATCCCATGCTCCACACTTTGTAATGAAGGCAATCCATGAGGAAGTTTAGAGGAAAAAACATCAGAGAACTCTTCGAGTATAGTTTGCACTACTACCTCTCCTCCACACATGGCTTGGTCCCCCAAGTCATGAATAAACAGCAAGTAACTCGAAAGTGTTTTTTCATTACAACAAGTCCATTTCAAAGATGTAGCGGAGAGCATAACAACTAGAGGTTAAACTCCTTCTCTAAACCACACATCTTTAACGCCACTGTATTCCAACAAGACATGCTTAATACTCCACTTTATCTCTGGATCCACCTTCACTAACCACGGCATCCGAAGAATAAAATCCACACGATGAAAATCTGTGAGATAAAAAGTCACTAGAAGTGTGGTTTTGCCAACCAACACTTCTAGCCTTTCTACACAAGTATTAAAATGTTGAGTAGAGGTAGTTGCACCTTCTACCGTGTATGGAAGAACTCCTTGTGTCAGTAGGCCATGCTCCTCAACAAACTTTGTGGAAACAAAGTTGTCATTGCTCCCACTGTCCAGTAAAATTTACACAGTACCACCACGGAACATGCCCTTCAGTATTAAAGTTGATGCACAAGTGTCTTTGACCTTCATCTTGTTCCACACATAGTTAAGTTGATGAGCAACAATCGAAAGCCTCTTCCTCCAACCGAAATAGTCATCCCCATCATCCTTACATTGCAAAGTTTGCAACTTTTTAGTATCTGACTTACTTTTAGTAGAAGATTAGCCATTATTGTTGCCATGTTATTTGCTCTTCACTATGGACAATTAGCTTTGTAGTGTCCCAGTTTGCCACAATGATAACAACCTTGTTTATAATTCTTCACAAAGAATTTTTGCTTCTTTGACACCTATGTACCCAAAGTAGCCACCATAGACTTCAGCTTGTGATGTTTATTCCCATCCTTGTGTCCACAACGATCATCACGATGATTCTCAACAAAAGGACTCCTCGAATGCTTGTAAGACTTATACTTGTCATTGTTGCATAAATAAGCTTCTATGGCTGAAAAGGAAGTAAAATAAACTGAGAATTGCCGGTCACTCTTGCAAATTCGTACACTTCCATTCGCTGATGAAGAAAAGGTTAACAATTGTTATTGAGGACGAACACAGCTTACCTGGATAGCTTCTGGACTAGCATACATGCATGGATACTTACAATGGTCGGCACCTATAAGACAAAGTCTGGCAGAAGGGGAGAAAGGCTCAAAATGCAAGAAGATAGCAAATATGGGCTCCCATTGATAGCAAATATGCAGCCTCCCTGTTGAGAAGCAGGACATGAGAAGAGTAAATATAAACAAGAAGTAACTCTGCTCTTTCAAGTCAATTGGCACTGTATCCTCAACGTCTTTGTTGAGAGTGGATCGACATGCATAGCTGTGGGAATCGTTTTGATGCCAGATCCAAGTAGTCCTCCTCCTCCCTCTCATCATTATCCATGAGCACATTTGTGTTCGAAGGCTCTTCATTTATAGCTTCTTCCTCCATCAGCTCGATGTCCTCAGGGGTCAGATATGACGCTTTCATTCCAAGAGATATACGTTTGGTTTCCGCATCAACCTGTAGAGGGAAATCATAACCCTGTGGTCTTTCGTTCTCACCTTTAGAATCTTTACTTGAACGCATTGGCCGACTTTGTAAAGTGTTGACAAGTCTTGAATAAAATCGTAAGACACTCCAGAGACATGACACAAGCAACCTGGAGCACAGACTAAGAACTTGAAACCAAGATAGAGAGAGAGCTTACCACATCACTCTCGGCAAGGCTGATGAAGATCCCAAATGCTTCAATGTTGTGTATGCGGCCACTAACGATCTCTCCAGCACCAAACTTCTTCCAGCCACTTGAATCTTGTGATGTTGTTGCCGTCAAAGACATTTCAATGTGCCCAGACAATGGCTCGATGCTTAAAATTCTGACGAAGAAGAAGATATCAGCAAACACTTCCACACGGAGAAAAGTTCATACCTTCCCAATATCACCTTGCCTGGTGGAAACATTTCTGCAGGGTTTTGTACAAACGAGTTCGATAGGTTCTTCAGTTGAATTCTAGCTTCAAGTGAAGGTGCCAGGACCACAAAACAACCTTTCTCCGTCACATTCTTGACAAAACCCTGCAACACAAAAACAAGTCACGTCCACAGCATGCAAGGTTTCTGCTTACTTGCACTTCATATCTTGCTTAAGTTCCAACACGGAATTGACAATACGAGCATTGGATGCAGAGTTTAATGCAAATCTCGGAAGTTACCTTTCAAGTGTTTGATAGCTCGGAAGGGACTCAAAACCACCACGTCCACCAACTTACTGAAAATTCCAAGCCCATCTTTCCCCTCCCTGGTCGTTTTAAATCCAAGACCTTACGAACTGTCCCTCTGTAAATAAACTGGCTGGGTCATCAATCCATGTATCGTTGAAATTTTCCGAAACTTTCCCATCTGCCTTGCACAGTATGTCCGCCAACACCAGCAAAAACTCGTGTGATCCGTCGGCCTAACAGGTCGCCTTTCTTGAATTGTTCGTCACTTGTTTTTGTAGAGACAAATCCACTTGCTTCCTTTCGTGGTTAACACTTCTTATATGGCACTGGAACGGGTCACCGACTTTGAAGCGCTCTTTAAAACGTTCAAGCTCCGAGGGATCGTCAGACGTGTCCAGTATAAAAAGGCAGCCTTTAAGATGGGGTGAGAGGACTAGCCATGCCCAGTTGTCCTTTACTTCTTGAACGTATCTGATAACCGACTGTTCAATGGTTACGGTCTCGAAAGTAATCACTGAGCATGCAGCATCGTTTCCTGCAAGTCATGATAAGTAAGCTAATTCAAAGGGCCACCATACAGACCTGCAAGCTCAGATGGACGTAGAGATAAATCCAAAGTGGTAGCATTTCTGTGTTTTCTGCTGGTTTTGCGTTTTGAAAGGATTTTAGCTCGTGCCCAACACTGTATTTTCTCAGTGGGTTCCCTCCATAATGATCAAGACATTTGAGGAGTTAAAAGACAGACTGGAAAACAGAAACGAACCTCTGTAATGTGCACATTCCCACGTAAGAAGCAGTGGCTGTCCATGGGACAGGGCTTGTCTGCCAGTCCTAGAACTATTGAGTGTTGCAGCCTCCATGAGGCGATTTCTTGGGTGATTTGTGACCTGTGCAGTATGAGAAAGAAGTGACGATTCACAGAAGAATTCTAGAAACATGGAGCTCAATCTTGGAAATGTGATCATGAGCACAGCAGGAAGTTTTGAGCAAGAGGACCTTGGTCTCTTGGAATGCAATGATCACTGAATGGGTGTCTTTTGAAAGTGCTTAAGCTGTTGGATTTCATTCCGGCACCTTTTGTGAATGCATTGATCACCACCCATGGCAGATCAAGGATCCTAGCTCAAGCAAGATTGATCAAATCTTGTGCAAAACTGTGAGCTCCTGATCACCCATGATCTAACTGTAAGCCCAGTAAGGAGCAAAACCTTATTAAATCTTTGCAGAACTTACCTTTATCAGTGTCTTAGCCACGCCAGCCTAACAAGCAAGATCCAGGAGAACTTTT
>NW_003314432.1:0-1015 GCF_000143415.4 Selaginella moellendorffii | reverse complement strand
AGTAGATGGCTATGCCACGGCTAAGGCCAGCCAAGGTAGTGCTAGCCATGGCCGAGACCTTGTGCCACCATGGCTGTGCTTGCTATGGGCCATTGGTGGTGTAACTTTGGCCCTAGCTGTATGGTTATAGATACCACAGCCAAGGACAACATCATTGGCAATCAAGGTTGCCAGTGGCTGTGGTAAGCTTGGCAAAACATTATCTTTTATGTTGAGAAAGGACCAATTCGAACATTAATTTAGTGAAAAAAAACTTAAGCGACCCACTTTAAAAATTAAGAAAGTTGGGTTCGCACATTGAAAATATTTGTGTTGCAAAGTAAACTTATAAGGACTTTTGCATTCGCACATGTCTTAGATTTAAGTGGAAAAACACCCTGGGATTCGCACTTAAAAACAATGCATTCGAACACTTAAAATTCACGTAATTCAAATTCAAATGTTTCCCGGCAAATTTCAAAGCAAACACGAACGCCACTGGCAAAGACAGAGGGAAAACGTGAGGTTCTCTCTAACCTCTTTCACATCCTCTGGACTGTGCAACTCCTCACGAGGCTCCCCTTCCGCTTGCTCGGGATCACCGTAATCGACAAAGAAGTCCTGGTCCTTGAGCCTTTTCACCTCTTTCCTCCAAGCTTGGATCTCCGCCTGAAGATCAGTCTCCCCAGCATCAATCAAGAAATTGTGCAAAATGCAACAACTCTTGATGATGTTGGGAAGGTACTTTGGCTGGATCCTTTGTTTTTGATCCAAGCATCTGAACTTCATTTTAAGAAGTCCAAATGCTTGCTCAATAACAATCCGAACAAGGTGGTGATGAAGGTTGAAAGCTGCCTTGGATGGTGTCGGGTTTGGAGCTGAGCAACAACCAAAACAAGTGAACAAAAGAAAGTAGAATGAAGAAGACTTACTTGTGTGTGGAATCATCAGATGCTGCTGGAGTTGGTACCCTTTGTCCCCCATTAGGTATGGCTTGATCCTATCGTCATATGCTAACACCGCAGGCGATGTCAGC